>NC_041009.1:28223019-28413711 GCF_004193775.1 Glycine soja | reverse complement strand
ATACCCTAATTTCGTCCGGGGGACCTTTGCTCGATGACGTGCGACCATTCTTTGGTCCTCGTGAGGTGCTTGGCACCCATCATTAGGCAATTTGTGAAATTCCAGGACATGCCGGAAAAACCAAAAAAATATTGATGCACAATCCGTAAGTTTCCGTGACACACCGGAAATCAAATGGAAGCATCGTTGCATAATTAAGTGAGGTTCCGTAACATTCCGTAAGTCAAAAAGGGGATGATTATGTAATCCGCAAGGTTCCGTAACATTACGGAAAGAAAACAAGTATCGTTACGAAATTCGTAAGTTTCCGTAACTTTACGAAAAAAGAATCACCAAAAAATAGCAGAGGGGGGTGTACTTAGTAAAAATGGGGGTGCAAATAGCACCCAGGCCCATTTGGGCCCTCCAGAAGATTCCTCCAGAAGGCGGTTGCTTCTGGAGGAAGCAACCCTGCTCGCCTGGGCGAGCTGAGCTCGCCTGGGCGAGCTGGGCGGCAACCACCTCCCCTATTTTGCTATAAATAGGGGAGGAAAGCAAGAAGGAAAGGGTCCAGCCCCTTAGGCACTTCTCTCTCTTTCGAATTTGCTTGGAAAAATTGTTTCCGTGAAGAAAATCTAAGCCGAGGCGCTTCCGAAACGTTTCCGTAACGTTTTCCGTGAGGAATCTCGCAAAGCTTTCAACCGTTCTTCGACGTTCTTCATTCGTTCTTCATCGTTCTTCGATCTTCAACGGGTAAGTACCTCGAACCAAGCTTTTCGATTCATTCTATGTACCCGTAGTGGTCCACATTGTGTTTCGTGCATTTTTATTCTCGTTTTGTTTACTTTTTATACCCCCTGTTGACGTGCTTAAGCCATTTTACTTAAGTCATTTCTCGCTTAACTTAAAAATAAAATAAATTTCCACCGAACGTTTGAATTGTATTATCCATTAACTTCGGTTAAAATAAATTCCGACCGTTCGGTCGTGCCGTAACCACGTTGGAAATCAAAAAGAGGTAAAAAATAATATAATAATCAAAAAGACATCTTTTAGTAAAATAAAGCGGAAAATCAATCGGACGTTTTCTCTTTGGGATTTCTCATTCTTAATCGAATTGATTAATAACTAAAGTGAAACTAAAGGCTAAAATCAAATTCGCCTAGTCAAGCTCGTCCATAAAAATAGGCTTTTGAAGTTTGTCATTTCAATTTCTCACTAAGTAAAATGGATCATTTTTAAGGTCCAACGCCTTAAAATGATCACCACTTAAGTAAAAGAATCGCTTGATAAGAAAGAACTACGTAGGTCTGAGTTCCTCATTAAGGATACGTAGGAGCAAAAGCCCCGCTTTTGTCGACCACCCCAAGAGATCGTTAATGGTCCAATGCCTTAACGTTTCTCTCCTTTCAAAAACAAGAGATCGTTAATGGTCCAACGCCTTAACGTTTCTCCCCTTTCAAAATCAAAAGACCGTTTAATGGTTCAACACCTTAAATGACCTTTTGTTCAATAAAAACATATTTTGCAAAAAAGACAAAAACAACTTAACCAAACACTTTGTTCCGAAAGAACTACGTAGGTCTGATTTTCTCATCCCAAATTGAGGAATACGTAGGAGCAAAGGGAAACACCCTTGTCGACCACAAAAAAGGAAAAATATAAAAAGGGTATAAAGGATATAAGAACATAAAAGGGAACATAAAAATCAAAGTCATGTTTGCACATTCGATTAAAGGCTGCCGTCCCTTGGGACGGACGTGTGGGTGCTAATACCTTCCCCGTGCGTAAATACAACTCCCGAACCTTTCACTTAAAAGTTCGTAGATCGCGTCTTTTCCGGTTTTTCCGACGTTTTCCTCAAATAAACGTTGGTGGCGACTCCGCGCGTATTCCTTTCGTGGAACACGCATCCCGCGAGTCTCGCGTCGCCCTCCCACCGAAGGGTAGGTTGCGACAGTTGGCGACTCCACTGGGGACATTTTTAGAGAGTTAGGCCATTTAATCTTGTGCAATGTTTTATCATGACTTTCTCCTTTGTTGGTTTCCCTTTATTTGTCTTATGTTCTTGTGTATATAAACTATCTGTTGCTTTTAGTGTGTTTTAGAATGTATGCATGAGGTAAATATTTATTCATTTGATGCACACAAACACCAACACTATTTGCACACACTGTGAGTGAAAAAGGGCCCTATACCCGGGTTCATGGGAGCATAAGGAGTGGAGGTGAATCTGTGATCATGCTAGGTCTCCGACTTGCTTGATTACAGTGAACCCTCATCTAGAGCTTTTCTCTTTGAAAACCTATTGTTGCTAGTAGTCCCTACTGCTACAATATGTTCTTCAAAGGGGATGATACCTCTAGAAACCATCAAGAGAGATATAACTACCTTGGGGATTATTGCTAAAAGCCTTGTTAGTTCTCTCCCTTATAGGTCCCTTAAATAGGGGCACGAAGCAAACACGCTGCGTGCCATTTTTCACACTGCCATGCATGAGTATCATATACCCTTTTGCTTATGTTCGGTAAATATTGTCATACTGTGCACATTCCCGCATTGTGTCTTTTGCATAGGCATTGCATATGGGTTCTGTCTTGATCCCTGCTGTAAACCAACCAACGGAGGGTCCGTGTCGCCTTCTTAAAAACGTGCGTTGGGGCATTTCGCTACCCCTAGACGTCGTATCTAAGAAGGGGACAAATTCCCCGGACCCCCGTATTCGTAAATTGCATCTGTGTCATATGCATTTCTTCATGCATTCATCCATCCCACCCATGAGATATCGGAGTTTTGATTTGCACCAGCTTTTGTCTCACTTTAGTAAGCATGGGAACAAATCAAACCGGCAAGAGGTTCTACCAAGTCAAGGTCAAAAGCCCAGATACCACCAGCATCAAGGAATTAGGGCGGTTGATGGAACCCCTCCAAATGCAAGCCTTCCGCAAGACTTACGGAAAGATCTTAGAGTTGACCATAGCAGAAGTGTCCATAGAAGCCATTGCATCACTCACCCAATACTACGACCAGCCTTTGAGATGCTTCACATTCGGAGACTTCCAATTAGTACCAACCATTGAAGAATTTGAAGAAATTCTAGGATGTCCTCTCGGGGGAAGAAAACCATATCTTTCCTCCGGATGTCTCCCCTCCTTGAGCAGAATTGCAACTGTGGTCAAGGATTCCGCAAGAGGTTTGGACCGCATAAAACAGACTCGGAACGGCATAGCGGGCCTACCACAGAAGTACCTAGAAGACAAAGCGAGGGGTATGGCCAATCAAGGAGAATGGGTCCCGTTTATGGATGTGTTAGCTTTGCTAATTTTTGGGGTCGTCCTCTTTCCAAACGTGGATGGTTTGGTAGGCCTAGCAGCAATCGACGCTTTCCTTGCCTACCACCATAGCAAGGAAAGTCCGGTGGTAGCTGTCTTGGCAGATCTATTTGACACATTTGACCGAAGGTGCGAGAAGAGTAGCGCACGGATCATCTGTTGCTTACCCGCCCTCTGTGTTTGGTTGGTTTCACACTTGTTCCAACAAGACACAAGACATCCATGTCCGCTCCTGAGCCATCGCTCGTGTACTGAAAAGAGGAGAATGGATTGGGACCAGCTCTTGGCCGGGATAGGAAGTAGAACAATCAGTTGGTTCCCCCGATGGAAGGAAGGAAAAGAAGGAGTCCTTTTCTCATGTGGAAGATACCCAAACATTCCGCTGGTAGGAACGAGGGGTTGTATTAATTACAATCCCACGCTCGCTATAAGACAACTAGGGTACCCCATGAGGGGAGCACCGACGGAAGAAAGCATGTCTCCTTTCCTTGTGAGGGATCTCGGCGCACAAAATTCCAAGACTATACAAAGAATCCATAAGGCATGGGAAACCCCGTTAAGGAAAGATCAAGAGCTTAGAGGCATTCGTAATGGCATCATTGGTGGGTACCACGAATGGCTGAAAGTTCGCATACGAGGTTTAGATTGGCTCGCCAAGTTAAAAGTCGTCAGCGAAGAGAATTTTGAAGCACCGGAAGAGGACGAGGAAGTCCAAGCTCTCAAAAGCGAGTTAGGAAAGGCAAAACTCGCCAAGGAGAAGTTCAAGTTGGCTGCTACACACGTTCGGAAGGAGTGTGCCGGGTTACGGGAAGAGAATGCAATTACCGCAAGAGCCCTTGAACGAGAGACCAAGAGGGCTCGCAAGGAAGAGTATGGCCGGAACAAATTTCGCGGAGCCCTATGGGGTAGCAATAATGAACTCAAGTTGCGAAGGGAGGAAAGGGACCAGTCGCGAGCACATAGCATGGTTTTGAAAGAGGAGTTAGTTGCCTGTTCAAGGTCCAAAAGAAGCTTGTCTCAGCGTTTATGCGAGACGGAGACCAACATGCTAGCTATCATCGCCAAGTACCAAGAAGAGTTAGGTCTAGCCACGGCCCACGAGCATAGAATCGCGGATGAGTATGCCCAAGTATACGCGGAAAAAGAGGCTAGAGGAAGGGTGATCGACTCTTTACACCAAGAGGCAACCATGTGGATGGATCGGTTTGCCCTTACCTTGAACGGGAGTCAAGAACTTCCCCGATTGTTAGCCAAGGCCAAGGCGATGGCAGACACCTACTCCGCCCCCGAAGAGATTCATGGGCTTCTCGGCTATTGTCAGCATATGATAGACTTAATGGCCCACATAATTAGAAATCGTTAGGAAACTTGTATGGTCTCTCAGACCTTGACTAGATATGACTTCCTTTTTGAAATAAAATGAGTTGGTCCCATGTTTCTACTCCAAAAAGCTTGTGCAAATCAAATCACTCCTACATCTCATCTCTAGCATGCATTTTCTTTCTTTACCCACTCCTCACGTTTGGTTTTTTAGGGAAAAACACCATAACTAAACGCGCCGCAAGGGATCCCTATCGCACCAGATCCAAATCTAGAACGATGGGTGATCAAGAGGAGACGCAGGAACAGATGAAAGCCGACATGTCGGCTCTGAAAGAACAAATGGCCTCCATGATGGAGGCCATGTTAGGTATGAAACAGCTCATGGAGAAGAACGCGGCCACTGCCGCCGCTGTCAGTTCGGCTGCCGAAGCAGACCCGACTCTCTTGGCAACTACGCACCATCCTCCCTCAAACATAGTAGGACGGGGAAGGGACACACTGGGGCACGATGGCAGCCCTCACCTGGGATACAACCGAGCGGCTTACCCTTATGGATTGCCGCCCAACTATTCACCACCCATCTTGCAAGAAGATGCGGGCCACATTGCTTCTCCCGTCCATGAAAAAGAGCCTCCTCAGCAGCCCGACGAAGTCCATAAAGACCCTCAAGATTATGCTCGGAGGGATGTCGAGTTTTATCCCCCGATCCCCGAAGGGCCGGCACCAGGCACGTTGCCCCAACCCAACATCGCAGCATCGCCAATAGTTTTGTCTATGGAAGGGCCGCCCCCGGCAATTGAAGAAAGGAGGAAGCTCGATCTCCTTGAGGAAAGATTGAGGGCTGTGGAAGGATTTGGGGACTATCCGTTTGCAGACATGACGGATCTTTGCTTAGTACCCGATGTTGTTATTCCCCCGAAATTCAAAGTGCCGGACTTCGACAAGTATAAAGGGACGACTTGTCCCAAAAACCATCTCAAGATGTACTGCCGTAAGATGGGCGCTCATTCTAAAGATGAAAAGCTGTTGATACACTTCTTTCAGGATAGCTTGGCCGGAGCTGCGGTAGTGTGGTACACTAATTTGGAAGCTTCCCGTATCCGTACTTGGAAGGATCTGATTACCGCCTTCCTAAGGCAGTATCAGTACAATTCTGATATGGCTCCTGACCGTACTCAACTGCAGAATATGTTTAAGAAAGAGGGTGAAACCTTTAAAGAATATGCGCAGCGATGGAGGGATTTGGCGGCACAAGTAGCTCCTCCCATGGTTGAGAGAGAGATGATCACCATGATGGTAGACACTCTGCCAGTGTTCTACTATGAGAAGCTAGTGGGTTACATGCCGTCCAGCTTTGCGGATCTGGTGTTTGCCGGGGAAAGAATCGAGGTTGGATTGAAGAGAGGAAAGTTTGATTACGTTTCCTCCACAAACGTGAACGCCAAAAGAATCGGGGCAACAGGGGCAAAAAGGAAGGAAGGAGATGCCCATGCCGTCTCTTCAACACCCGCATGGGTCAAACCCCAGCAAACACCTCATGGTACCCATCAGTACGCGCAACATCACCCAAGCTTCTCGGCTCATGCTGGGAACGCCTCTAGTTCAACACCCGTGCAGCCTAAGGCACCCACCCAGAGGGAAGCTCCCCAAGTTCCAACTCCGAACACGGCTCGACCGGCCGGTAATTCCAACACGACAAGGAACTTCCCTCCAAGGCCATTGCCGGAATTCACCCCGCTCCCGATGACGTACGAAGATCTTCTACCATCCCTCATCGCCAATCATTTGGCCGTGGTAACTCCCGGAAGGGTCCTCGAACCCCCTTTCCCGAAGTGGTATGACCCTAATGCAACTTGCAAGTACCATGGGGGTGCCCCGGGGCATTCCGTCGAAAAATGCTTGGCCCTTAAATACAAGGTCCAACATCTAATGGATGCCGGATGGCTGACTTTCCAAGAGGATCGGCCCAATGTGAGGACCAACCCGCTCGCCAATCATGGAGGGGGAGCAGTTAATGCAGTTGAATCCGATAGGCCCCACAGGTCCAAACCTTTAAGAGATGTGGCAACCCCTAGGAGGTTTATCTTTGAGGCCCTACAAAAGGGAGGTGTAATTCCCCATAGTGGGTGTAAGGAGGATTCCTGTCTGCTACATTCCGGCGAGATGCATGACATGGAGACGTGTTTGGAAGTAGAGGAATTGTTACAGCGGATGATAGACCAAGGTCGACTAGAAGTCGGCATTAAAGGAAAAGAAGAGCAGCATATATGCATGCAATCTACGGAGGGGAGCGGTGTTGCGAAGCCCAAACCCTTGGTGATATACTTCACTAAAAGTGCAGCCTCGCAAAAGCCCGGGCACCCCTTAATGGCCAAACCTGTTCCTTTCCCGTACCAAAATAGTCACGCGGTCCCGTGGAGATATACACCTCCAGGGAAGAAGGAAGAAGAAGTCACTGACGTCAGCTCGCTGTCAGCTAAAGTAACAAATATCACGGGGCTGAGCGGTGTGACCCGTAGTGGTCGTGTGTTCGCACCTCCGGACCTACCAGTCCAACCCGCCGACGTCAAAGGAAAAGGAAAAGTGGTGGAGGAACAAGATGGCGAAGCACCCCACGCTTCGAATAAAGATATGTCAGCAAAGGGGCCCCCAGAGAAAAGGGATGGTAGAAAGGAGGTGTCGCTAGAGGAAGCCAGCGAGTTCCTTCGGATAATTCAGCAGAGCGAATTCAAGGTTATCGAACAGCTCAACAAAACCCCGGCTAGGGTCTCGCTGCTAGAGTTACTTATGAGCTCCGAGCCTCATCGGGCTCTGCTAGTAAAAGTGCTGAACGAGGCTCACGTGGCCCAAGATATTTCGGTAGAAGGTTTCGGAGGGCTGGTCAACAATATCACTGCCAACAACTATCTTGCCTTCGCCGAAGAAGAAATCCCCGCCGAGGGGAGAGGGCATAATAAGGCTTTACACGTATCAGTCAAGTGTATGGACCATATCGTGGCCAAGGTACTCATCGATAATGGTTCCAGTTTAAACGTGATGCCTAAGAGCACTTTGGACAAGTTACCATTCAATGCTTCCCATTTAAAACCAAGTTCAATGGTGGTTCGGGCCTTCGACGGCACTCGCCGAGAGGTTAGGGGAGAGATCGATCTCCCAGTACAAATAGGCCCTCACACCTGTCAAGTCACCTTCCAAATAATGGATATTAACCCCCCCTACAGCTGCCTGTTGGGGCGCCCTTGGATCCACTCAGTGGGAGTTGTGCCTTCTACACTCCACCAAAAGCTGAAATTCGTAGTGGAGGGGCACTTGGTCATCGTGTCAGGCGAGGAAGATATCTTGGTAAGCTGCCCATCCTCCATGCCTTATGTGGAAGCCGCAGAAGAATCGTTAGAAACCGCTTTCCAGTCTTTTGAGGTGGTCAGCATTTCCTCCGTGGACTCCCTCTTTGGGCAACCTTGTCTGTCCGATGCGGCGGTAATGATGGCCCGAGTTATGTTGGGGAACGGTTATGAACCCGGGATGGGTTTAGGCAAAGACAATGGCGGCATAACTAGCCTGATAAAAACCCAAGGAAATCGTGGGAAGTATGGTTTAGGCTATAAGCCCACTCAGGCGGACATGAAAAGAAGCATCGCGGGAAGGAAGAACAGTGGTCAGAGCTCGCGTTGGAGACAAGAAAGTGAAGGAAGCCCGCCCTGCCACATAAGTAGAAGCTTTATAAGTGCGGGTCTGGGAGACGAAGGTCAAGTGTTCGCGATATGTGAAGATGATGTTCCAAGTACTTCGGATTTGGTCCGACCATGCCCTCCTGATTTCCAGCTGGGAAATTGGCGAGTGGAGGAACGCCCCGGCATTTACGCAACAAGCATAATGTAAACCTTTACGGTTTTAAAAGCTCTATAGTTGGGCCTAGGCTTTAGAGTTTTCGTTTTGTTAAGGCTTTGTGTCTTTTGTTTTTGAATTTATAATACAAGGATCTTTCTTCATCTGTTCCTGGTCTCTACCCATTCTCATTCATTTGCATGTTTACTTCTTTTTCTGAAACGGCAGATTCGATGACGAGTCCCCCGAAGGTACTAATACCTGGGACCCGTCTATCAACTTCGAGCAAGAAATGAACCAAACGGAAGATGAAGGAGATGAGGATGTGGGACTTCCTTCGGAACTAGAAAGAATGGTCGCCCATGAGGACCAAGAAATGGGGCCTCATCAAGAAGAAACAGAGCTAGTAGACTTAGGAATTGGCAGTGGAAAGAGGGAAGTAAAGATAGGTACAGGCATTACCGCACCTATCCGTGAAGAATTAATAATCCTGCTAAAAGACTACCAAGACATCTTTGCTTGGTCATACCAAGATATGCCCGGTTTGAGTTCTGACATTGTGCAGCACCGGTTGCCTCTAAATCCCGGGTGTCCCCAGTAAAACAGAAATTGAGGAGGATGAAGCCCGAAACGTCCTTGAAGATAAAAGAAGAAGTGAAGAAGCAGTTTGACGCTGGATTTCTGGCCGTCGCTCGGTATCCAGAATGGGTTGCCAACATCGTACCAGTTCCTAAAAAAGGTGGGAAAGTACGAATGTGTGTAGATTACCGGGACCTGAATCGGGCCAGTCCCAAGGACAATTTTCCGTTACCACACATCGATATCCTCGTAGATAACACGGCCAATTTCGCTTTATTTTCCTTCATGGATGGTTTCTCTGGTTACAATCAGATAAAGATGGCGCCCGAGGATATGGAAAAGACTACTTTCGTCACCCTGTGGGGAACGTTCTGTTACAAGGTGATGTCCTTTGGACTCAAGAATGCCGGGGCAACTTATCAACGGGCCATGGTAGCTTTGTTCCATGATATGATGCATCAAGAGATCGAGGTCTACGTGGACGACATAATTGCTAAATCTAAATCTGAGGAAGAACACCTTGTCAACCTGCGGAAATTGTTCGAAAGGCTTAAGAAATATCAATTAAGGTTGAACCCCGCTAAGTGTACCTTTGGGGTCAAATCAGGGAAATTGCTTGGTTTCGTTGTAAGCCAGAAAGGGATAGAGGTAGACCCCGAAAAAGTGAAGGCTATCCTTGAGATGCCAGAACCCCGTACAGAGAGGCAAGTCCGAGGTTTCCTGGGGCGCTTGAATTATATTGCCAGATTCATATCGCAGCTCACCGCCATTTGTGAGCCGTTGTTTAAACTCTTGCGTAAAAACCAAACTGACCGGTGGAATGAGGATTGCCAAGAGGCTTTTGGAAGGATCAAAAAGTGCCTAATGAATCCTCCCGTGCTTATGCCACCAGTACCTGGAAGGCCTCTCATTTTGTACATGACAATCTTGGACGAGTCAATGGGGTGTATGCTGGGGCAACATGACGAATCCGGGAAGAAAGAGCGCGCTGTTTACTACCTAAGTAAGAAGTTCACGACCTGTGAGATGAATTACTCCTTGCTCGAAAGAACGTGTTGTGCTTTAGTATGGGCATCCCATCGCCTAAGGCAGTACATGCTGAGTCATACTACCTGGTTGATATCCAAAATGGACCCGGTTAAGTACATCTTTGAAAAGCCAGCTCTTACAGGACGAATCGCCCGGTGGCAAGTCTTGCTATCTGAGTTTGATATAGTCTACGTCACCCAAAAGGCGATAAAAGGAAGCGCTTTGGCAGATTATTTGGCTCAACAGCCTCTTAACGACTACCAGCCCATGCATCCGGAATTCCCGGATGAGGACATCATGGCCTTGTTCGAGGAAAAGTTGGACGAAGATCGGGACAAATGGACTGTATGGTTTGACGGAGCGTCAAACATTCTAGGTCATGGCGTTGGGGCAGTGTTGATCTCTCCGGACAATCAATGTGTACCTTTCACAGCCAGGCTAGGATTCGACTGCACCGACAACATGGCCGAATATGAAGCATGTGCCCTAGCCGTCCAGGCAGCAATTGACTCCGATGTCAAACTACTCAAGGTGTACGGCGACTCAGCGTTGGTAATCCATCAGCTGAGAGGAGAATGGGAAACTAGAGATCCCAAGCTGATACCCTACAAAGCCTACATCAAGGAGTTGGCTGAGACTTTCGATGAGATCTCCTTCCATCATATTCCCCGCGAGGAAAATCAAATGGCGGATGCACTTGCTACATTGGCATCTATGTTCCAGCTAACACCGCACGGGGACCTACCCTACATTGAATTTCAGTGTCGTGGCAAACCCGCACATTGTTGCCAAGTGGAAGAGGAACGGGACGGAAAGCCCTGGTATTACGACATCAAGCGATATGTCGAAAGCAAAGAATACCCGCCAGAGATTGCCGACAACGATAAAAGGACATTGAGGAGGTTGGCAGCCAGTTTCTTCATGAGCGGAGGCACACTGTATAAGAGAAATCACGACATGACACTCCTGCGATGTGTGGATGCCAAGGAGGCAAATCACATGATCGAGGAAGTCCATGAGGGCTCGTTTGGAACGCACGCCAACGGGCATGCTATGGCCAGGAAGATCTTAAGAGCAGGTTATTACTGGCTTACCATGGAAAGTGATTGTTGTGTCCATGTGAGGAAGTGCCACAAATGTCAAGCATTCGCGGATAATGTCAATGCCCCACCGCATCCTCTGAATGTCATGTCCGCCCCTTGGCCTTTCTCCATGTGGGGAATAGATGTCATTGGGGCCATTGAGCCCAAGGCCTCGAATGGTCATCGCTTCATCCTTGTAGCAATAGATTATTTCACCAAGTGGGTCGAGGCGGCTTCATATACCAATGTCACGAGGAATGTGGTGGTCAGGTTCATTAAGAAGGAGATTATCTGCCGATATGGTTTGCCAAGGAAGATTATCACGGACAACGGCACCAACCTGAATAACAAGATGATGGGGGAAATGTGCGAGGAGTTTAAAATCCAGCATCACAATTCCACACCCTACCGGCCAAAGATGAATGGAGCCGTGGAAGCAGCCAATAAGAATATCAAAAAGATTATCCAAAAGATGACCGTGTCATACAAGGATTGGCACGAGATGCTCCCATTCGCGTTACACGGTTACCGGACTTCAGTACGAACGTCAACTGGGGCAACGCCGTTCTCATTGGTATATGGGATGGAGGCGGTATTACCATTTGAGGTAGAAGTCCCGTCATTAAGGATCTTGGCAGAATCCGGATTAAAGGAATCAGAATGGGCTCAAACACGCTACGATCAGCTCAACCTCATTGAGGGTAAGCGCTTAACGGCCATGAGTCATGGGCGCTTATACCAGCAAAGAATGAAGAGTGCATTCGACAAGAAAGTACGCTTACGCAAGTTCCATGAGGGAGACCTTGTGCTAAAGAAAATGTCCCATGCTGTCAAGGACCATCGAGGGAAATGGGCCCCGAACTACGAAGGGCCTTTTGTTGTGAAGAGGGCTTTTTCCGGAGGAGCCCTGGTGCTTACCAACATGGATGGCGAAGAGCTACCTTCACCCGTGAACTCTGATGTCGTCAAACGATATTATGCTTAGAAGCTGGGGCAATTAAGGATGTCGCTGCATGTTCTTTATCTTTATGCGTTTTCTGGATTTCCCCCAGGGATTTCCTGTCTGTTGTATCTCTCGTTACAATCTTTCAAAGAAATGAACGTGGATTTGAGGCTTTTAGTCCTCACGTTAGTTTCACACCTTGCGTTAATTTGTGATCGCCTGAGCCCTTCCGCTCAGTTCATGGGATCCCCCAAGCGCTTAATTAGAATTGAACCTGAACCAACTTTCCCTAAATTTTCTGCGTTGGAAAACATCCATGCATACGCATACGCATACGCATGTATATTGTTGTGGTAAAACAGGGGCAGGATCACCTTGGGCTACCTTCTGGAGTGGAGACAAAACACGAACGGCAGAAACCAATCAAGGTAGGGTAATGATGCGGTCAAGATTGGCCATACCTGGTTGTTTATTACTTGCAGGCACTTAAGGATGAACGCAAGCGGGGATGGGGTCACGACCGACCGATCGTTGCTCTTCTCTGTGCGAAGCAAGCAGGGAATGTCGCTGCAAGGCAGCCCCGTATCCTTTGTATTTTGCAGCTTTCTTTTACTATTTGTTTGTTTTAAAAAGGAAAAGAGTAATAATAAAATAAGTAATCAACGCCTAATTCTGACCTAAGTAAGTTCAAGTTAGGCAAAATGCTAATCCCTGAGGAGGGAGGGGACATGGTTAATGTTCCCCTCGAAAAAAAAAAAAAAAAAAAAAAAAAAAGTGCAGGTTAGCTCGCCTGGGCGAGCTGAGCTCGCCTGGGCGAGCCACCTCTGCACCAAAATATAAAAGTGACGAAAGGGGGGACGTTTTTTTCATTCAAAAACTTCTTTTCCCCCTTTTCAAAAGCCATACCCACGGGATTTACGAGTTTGCAGTCCTAGGGTCATCATTTTTCGCATTTTTTGATTCCGTTTCGCGCTTTTGTTCATCACCAACAAGTAAGTATTCCATCCCTAAGCTTTCTAGCTTTTCATTGGTGTATTTTGATCTCCTTTTGGTGCTCTAAATTGTGGGAATGTGCTCAAATATGTGGGGCAATTTTGGTTTGTTTTCTTGCTTGATTAAGTTGAATTGGGGGTTTGTATGAGATGGCCCTAGGCCTATAATGCATTTTGAAGTAATGGGGCATGCCACATTGTCCCCGTTCTCTTGCTATTGATGCCTAAACGCGCGCCCACCAAGTGTTCGGTGAAATGCCTCAACGGCATTAGCGCGTGATTGTTGAAGGGAAACAACCCATGGGGCAATTTGGTTTGCACATATTTTTGGGACATGCATTCATTTTCGAAAGAGCTAGAGTAATAGCCCCGCATATGTCCTAGGCCTAGAAACTAAAATTTTATGCAAAAAGAATACAAAAGGAGGTGCATATTGGGTAAAGTTACCCTTTTTGGCCAGCAATCAGCTATGGGCCACGCTACAATATTTTCCCTATGCCTAGAGGGTTAGGAATGTTGCTCATCATAAATGTGTAGGTTTAGAATAGGTAGCAAAATACCTTTGGCAATTTACACTTTGGGTATGAATAGCAAAATACTTGAATGTATGTATATATAATTTTTTGGTAGTCAAAATGTCTCGCAAAAAAAAAATATATATATATATATATATAAATATGTTGCATGTTATGTGAAGAAAACATATTACAAAAAATATACCTTTTAATTTGAATACAATTTTAGTCCGCAAAGGAAAATATGCTTGAATTTGCATGCGGCTTTAGGTAGCAAAAACTTGAAAAAAGGGATGAAGTGTAGCACCTTTTTGTGAAGATAGTCAAGATTCATCATGAAGTTTGTGTATATATAGGTATTAGAAATACCAAGATGTGCACATGTGCAATTTTTGGTACCCCAAAATGCTTTGAGTATGCATGTATGTAAATTCAGCCAAGGAGATGTGTGTGATGTAAGTAACAAATACACCTTGGCAGTACGTGTAAATAATCTAGGTAACGAAGCTGCCTTGATTGTATATGGGTGCACTTTTTCGGTTAAATGTCTTGTGCAAGAGAACGTATGTAAGGAAATATGCGCATAAGCTTGCTCTAAATTTACATTGGTGTTTGTATTTATGGGAGGAGGTTATATGCCATTTTTGCTTTAAGAGTAATGTCCCACTGGTAAAACTAACTTTCCAAATGTTTGCCTTCGCAGGAATGGCCCCGAGGAAGCTTGCCTCAAAGAGGTCCAGGAAGGACAAGGCGGCCGAAGGAACTAGTTCCGCCCCGGAGTACGACAGTCACCGCTTTAGGAGCATTGTGCACCAGCAGCGCTTCGAAGCCATCAAGGGATGGTCGTTTCTCCGGGAGCGACGCGTCCAGCTTAGGGACGACGAGTATACTGATTTCCAGGAGGAAATAGGGCGCCGGCGGTGGGCACCACTGGTTACTCCCATGGCCAAGTTTGATCCAGAAATAGTCCTTGAGTTTTATGCCAATGCTTGGCCAACAGAGGAGGGCGTGCGTGACATGAGATCCTGGGTTAGGGGTCAGTGGGTCCCGTTCGATGCCGACGCTATCAGCCAGCTCCTGGGATATCCGATGGTATTGGAAGAGGGCCAGGAATGCGAGTATGGCCAGAGGAGGAACCGGTCTGATGGGTTCGATGAGGAGGCCATCGCCCAGCTGCTATGTATACCGGGGCAGGATTTTGCCCGGACTGCTGCCGGAAGACGGGTGCGGATCATGCGCACCAACATGACCACCCTGACTCAGATATGGATGACTCTGCTGCTCAGCAACATCCTGCCCACCGATCATAATTCCGACCTCCCCATGCCGAAGTGCCAGCTGGTGTACGCCATCCTGACACGGATGAGCATCCATGTGGCTCAGTTGATCGCTGATGCCATCTATATTTTTGCAGGTATGGCGCCCACTAGGCACCCTTTGGACCCAGATAAGTCCAACAGGGCCCTGGGATTCCCCGCACTGATCACAGGACTCTGCCAGTCGTTCGGAGTCCCCGTTTCACCTACCAAGGTGATTCGGCCGCCCATCACCCGGGCTTTTATCGAGAAGTACTGTACCCAGAGACAGGCTCAGGGTGATGCTCCACAGGCCGCAGGCGCGCCCCCACCACCTCATCAGGCTGGCCAGGCTGGGGCATTTGACATGGAGCAGTATTTACGGCATTTGGTTCGCCAGCAGGCGGCCAACCACCGAGCACATGTACGGACCCATGATTGTCTGTACCAGATGAGCCTTAGCATGCAGAGCCAGGGCTTCGCTCCTTTTTCATGCCCTACTCCAGACCAGTTCAGGGCAGAGGTTGCATGGCCCGGAGATTGGCCCGAGGCCCAAGCAGGAGAGGCACCCCCAGAAGCTCCCGGCGATGGAGAAGAAGCCCACGAGGATGAGGAGATGGCCGATTTGCTTGACTTCTTGGGAGGGAGTGGAGATACGTGACTAGGAGATCCCCAGATTCATGTTTTCTTTCATATTTCTTTTGTCATTTTTATTCTATGTTATTATTTTGACTTGAGAGACTAACGTTTGTTTTTGCTGTTTCGATTGTCATTTGTACAGCGCATACATTTTTGTTTAGATTGTTGCGTTAGTATTTATATATCATTACTATCAATGATGTTTGAAATTCTGGAACTGTGTAGAGTTCTTCGTTTAGGAACATCGTTCGAAAGCATATATGTAAAATAAACAAAAAAATCATCATAAAAATAAAAATAGAAAAGAAAAGAAAATGAAATGAAAAAGAGAGCAAATAAGAAAAAAAGAAGAAGGCAAGTAAGGAAAAAGGTGGAAAAAGTGAAAATAAGTTGTCTAGCTAAAAATGACATGCTTTTGAAAAGAGACGATTTCCAACTTTTCTTTGAAAAAATTCATTGATCATAACCAATTTTTGGAAAATGTGTATACGCCTGAAGGGTGAATGCTGTGAAGATTTTCCCAGACGCCCGAAATGGACTCGGATGAATGCACAAATTGATAAAAGAACATATTTTGGAAACATTGGGTTGATTTAAAATAGAGGAAATGAATCCTGAGCCCTAGCATCACATGACCATAAAAATTTGACACTTGAGTGTCCACATAGGTGCATGCATGACCAGTTTTGCATAAAATTTCCAAATCATCATTTTTGCATTTGTGTCATGGAAATAATGTGGGGCATCCCTTTTTATCCTTGAACCAAACCAAACCCCGACATGTATCATGTCTAGCCATTCTACAAACCTTGAGCCAAGATCCTGACTCACCATGAACCTTGACCTAGGGTGAGAATGTCAATCCTTACCCTCGGGAGCAAAAAAGAAAAGAAGGAAAAATCCCCAATCAAAGAGTGGGAGAAAGCAAAAAAAAGAAAAGAAGGAAAATTTCCAATCAAAGAGAAAGTCAAAAAGAAAAGAAAGAAAATTCCCAACCAAAGAATAGGAGAAAGTAAAAAAAGGAAGGAAAGAAAGTTCTTGATCAAAGAACTAGAAGAAATGTGCAGAAAGGTCTTTTGACCAGACAATATCTGAACAAAACAGAATTGTCACCAAATGAACGAAAAAAGAAGGAAAGAGAACCACAACCTAAAATAGTCTTCTCCCTTTGATTACCAACCAGAATCCCGTGCGCTAGCGACTTTTTTTCTCGCCCCGCACTAAACAAAAACAGAAAAAGAAAAAAGCCAGAAAAATCAAAAGCCAAAAACACACAAAAGCCGAAAGAAGAAACCACCAAAAGAACCCATTCCCAAGGGAAGCCCTATTGATCCATGATCACGCGTGTACTTTTTGATTTGATAGGAAATAATTTGCAAAGTCAAGTCATGACATATCTATGGTTCGGAATTAGGATGAAACACTTACCTGTGCGAGATTGATACACTTTGAGTAGATTTCTTCTATTTTTTTCGAACCCAGTGTTTCCTCTAAATGATCATTTAGAAACGAAATGCTAACATCCAAAATCTCATTTATGGTTATGGGAGATTTCATCAGCAGACTCTCCTTCCCCGGTAGACGCATTGTTTTTCACTCAAAAAGGCATATGCTGCTCTAAGTCAGTTGGAATATTTGTCTCTTTGCTAAAGCATGTTTGCATTTTAGTGGAGAAAACAACGAGACTTTTTCAAGTCTCACAAGTTATCCAGAACTACGTAGGTCTGAATTCCTCATGGGAGGATACGTAGGAGCAAGAGCCTCGCTTTTGTCGACCACACCGCCTTTTGTTGCCATGACTCAAGAGCTGGTAGCACGCGGAGATACCTTATGGTTATTCGCACCCTTTTGTCATCCAGAGGCGGCGGGCCCGATGACAAGCAGAGACCAAGTTTGGTCATTCTGCACCCATGATACGCGGAGATACCATACGGTTATCCGCACCTTTTTGTCATCCAGAGGCGGCGGGCCCGATGACAAGCAGAGACCAAGTTTGGTCATTCTGCACCCATGATACGCGGAGATACCTTACGGTTATCCGCACCTTTTTGTCATCCAGAGGCGGCGGGCCCGATGACAAGCAGAGACCAAGTTTGGTCATTCTGCACCCATGATACGCGGAGATACCTTACGGTTATCCGCACCTTTTTGTCATCCAGAGGCGGCGGGCCCGATGACAAGCAGAGACCAAGTTTGGTCATTCTGCACCCATGATACGCGGAGATACCTTACGGTTATCCGCACCTTTTTGTCATCCAGAGGCGGCGGGCCCGATGACAAGCAGAGACCAAGTTTGGTCATTCTGCACCCATGATACGCGGAGATACCTTACGGTTATCCGCACCTTTTTGTCATCCAGAGGCGGCGGGCCCGATGACAAGCAGAGACCAAGTTTGGTCATTCTGCACCCATGATACGCGGAGATACCTTACGGTTATCCGCACCTTTTTGTCATCCAGAGGCGGCGGGCCCGATGACAAGCAGAGACCAAGTTTGGTCATTCTGCACCCATGATACGCGGAGATACCTTATGGTTATTCGCACCCTTTTGTCATCCAGAGGCGGCGGGCCCGATGACAAGCAGAGACCAAGTTTGGTCATTCTGCACCCATGATACGCGGAGATACCTTACGGTTATTCGCACCCTTTTGTCATCCAGAGGCGGCGGGCCCGATGACAAGCAGAGACCAAGTTTGGTCATTCTGCACCCATGATACGCGGAGATACCTTACGGTTATTCGCACCCTTGTATCATCCAGAGGCGGCGGGCCCGATGATACGCGGAGATACCTTACGGTTATTCGCACCCTTTTGTCATCCAGAGGCGGCGGGCCCGATGACAAGCAGAGACCAAGTTTGGTCATTCTGCACCCTTGTATCATCCAGAGGCGGCGGGCCCGATGATACGCGGAAATACCCGAGTGGTTATCCGTATAAACATTCTTTTGCTATCTGTAAGACAGAACGCTTGATAGCATGCGGAGGCTGACATAGTCTTCTGCACCTTTTGTTCCTCCGGGAACAACAAGTCATTTACATGCGGAAATTTCATGGTCACCCGCGACTCTCGTCAGCCGAGAGGAGCGGAATTAGTGTCATACACTGATTTTCGGGGACCTTTGCTTGATGACATGTGACCATTCTTTGGTCCTTGTGAGATGCTTGGCATCCATCATTAGGCAATTTGTGAAATTCTAGGAACGACAAGTCATGGTCACCCGCGACTTTCGTCAACCGAGAAGAGCGAAATTAGTGTCATACACTGATTTTCGGGGACCTTTGCTTGATGACATGCGACCATTCTTTGGTCCTTGTGAGGTGCTTGGCACCCATCATTAGGCAATTTGTGAAATTTTGGGAACAACAAGTCATTTGCATGTGGAGATTTTATGGTCACCCGCGACTCTCGCCAAATCGAGAGGAACGAAATTAGTGTCTTATCTTTACTTTCCTTTTATCTCCAATAAAAGACAAGTAAAGAGGGGCAACTGTCATACCCTAATTTCGTCCGGGGACCTTTGCTCGATGACGTGCGACCATTCTTTGGTCCTCGTGAGGTGCTTGGCACCCATCATTAGGCAATTTGTGAAATTCCAGGACATGCCGAAAAACCAAAAAAATATTGATGCACAATCCGTAAGTTTCCGTGACACACCGGAAATCAAATGGAAGCATCGTTGCATAATTAAGTGAGGTTCCGTAACATTCCGTAAGTCAAAAAGGGGATGATTATGTAATCCGCAAGGTTCCGTAACATTACGGAAAGAAAACAAGTATCGTTACGAAATTCGTAAGTTTCCGTAACTTTACGAAAAAAGAATCACCAAAAAATAGCAGAGGGGGGTGTACTTAGTAAAAATGGGGGTGCAAATAGCACCCAGGCCCATTTGGGCCCTCCAGAAGATTCCTCCAGAAGGCGGTTGCTTCTGGAGGAAGCAACCCTGCTCGCCTGGGCGAGCTGAGCTCGCCTGGGCGAGCTGAGCTCGCCTGGGCGAGCTGGGCAGCAACCACCTCCCCTATTTTGCTATAAATAGGGGAGGAAAGCAAGAAGGAAAGGGTCCAGCCCCTTAGGCACTTCTCTCTCTTTCGAATTTGCTTGGAAAAATTGTTTCCGTGAAGAAAATCTAAGCCGAGGCGCTTCCGAAACGTTTCCGTAACGTTTTCCGTGAGGAATCTCGCAAAGCTTTCAACCGTTCTTCGACGTTCTTCATTCGTTCTTCATCGTTCTTCGATCTTCAATGGGTAAGTACCTCGAACCAAGCTTTTCGATTCATTCTATGTACCCGTAGTGGTCCACATTGTGTTTCGTGCATTTTTATTCTCGTTTTGTTTACTTTTTATACCCCCTGTTGACGTGCTTAAGCCATTTTACTTAAGTCATTTCTCGCTTAACTTAAAAATAAAATAAATTTCCACCGAACGTTTGAATTGTATTATCCATTAACTTCGGTTAAAATAAATTCCGACCGTTCGGTCGTGCCGTAACCACGTTGGAAATCAAAAAGAGGTAAAAAATAATATAATAATCAAAAAGACATCTTTTAGTAAAATAAAGCGGAAAATCAATCGGACGTTTTCTCTTTGGGATTTCTCATTCTTAATCGAATTGATTAATAACTAAAGTGAAACTAAAGGCTAAAATCAATTCGCCTAGTCAAGCTCGTCCATAAAAATAGGCTTTTGAAGTTTGTCATTTCAATTTCTCACTAAGTAAAATGGATCATTTTTAAGGTCCAACGCCTTAAAATGATCACCACTTAAGTAAAGAATCGCTTGATAAGAAAGAACTACGTAGGTCTGAGTTCCTCATTAAGGATACGTAGGAGCAAAAGCCCCGCTTTTGTCGACCACCCCAAGAGATCGTTAATGGTCCAATGCCTTAACGTTTCTCTCCTTTCAAAAACAAGAGATCGTTAATGGTCCAACGCCTTAACGTTTCTCCCCTTTCAAAATCAAAAGACCGTTTAATGGTTCAACACCTTAAATGACCTTTTGTTCAATAAAAACATATTTTGCAAAAAAGACAAAAACAACTTAACAAAACACTTTGTTCCGAAAGAACTACGTAGGTCTGATTTTCTCATCCCAAATTGAGGAATACGTAGGAGCAAAGGGAAACACCCTTGTCGACCACAAAAAAGGAAAAATATAAAAAGGGTATAAAGGATATAAGAACATAAAAGGGAACATAAAAATCAAAGTCATGTTTGCACATTCGATTAAAGGCTGCCGTCCCTTGGGACGGACGTGTGGGGTGCTAATACCTTCCCCGTGCGTAAATACAACTCCCGAACCTTTCACTTAAAAGTTCGTAGATCGCGTCTTTTCCGGTTTTTCCGACGTTTTCCTCAAATAAACGTTGGTGGCGACTCCGCGCGTATTCCTTTCGTGGAACACGCATCCCGCGAGTCTCGCGTCGCCCTCCCACCGAAGGGTAGGTTGCGACAGTGTCTGATGCTAAAAAGATATTCTCTATCTAACAATGCTCATGTGTTCTTATGGTGTCTCCTGATATACTAAACCCCAATTCCTCATGATAGTTTAGCCTAATCCTAGCCAAGCATTGTCCACAGATTCCTCTTGTAAGACTAAACTCAACCAGGACCGCATTAAGACACACATACTCAACTAAATTATCGCACCCTGATTCCTCGTGAAAGCACGACAACTCAGCCCTGCACTATCATGGACTTTAGAGTTAGACCAATTTCTACTGTTGAATGACCCTAACAAAGCATGCATCTACGTGATCAAGGTAAAGGCATACTGGAATGAAAAGCAGATAGCACAGAGAACACACAAAACATCATTAAATAGATATAAATATATTTACATCAGGTACCTACAGGGAAGATCCAACAGAGGATTTAGCTTTCCATACCAGGAAGCCTTCTTAAGAACAAAGAGAAGAACAAGATGAAAGATTGCAAAAATACAAATGGTGAGGATGTCTCCTTCACCTCTAGGATCTCACAATCACTCACAAACTCATCTCAAGCTCTCAAACTGGCTCCTGTTTCAAGCTCTGGTCTCTGCAGATCTTTACACAGCAAAATCTCTCAAAACTCTCTAGAACTTGGACCTTTCTCTCTCTAGAAACCCTAGACATGCAAAGCTCTGAATCCCAGTCTAAACGCCCTTCACAAAATCTGATTTCAGTCTTAAATAGGTGGCCTTGTTCGTGCTCGTGCGCTTAGCGCACTTATGGACCACTTAGCGCACGTTAGTGATTTTTGGCTTAGCGCGCCTTTCTCGCTTAGCGGATGAACTGAAGCGGTGCGCTTAGTGAGATGAAGCGGTGTGCTTAGCGAATCTGTACAACTCATCTTCTTCTGGATTCTTCCTTGTGCTTAGCCTTGGAGTGTTGCGCTTAGCGGACACTCGCTAAGCCAGCAAATTGGCTTAGCGAGAAGGTGAAAAATGGCACTTTCCAAAGCTTGCCTAATTAACCTGAAATTGAGAGAAAATGATTATTAAACTCACAAAATGAAAATACTAAGTATTTATTACCTATACTTAACAGAAAATACTTATAACACTACAAAATAACCATAAATTGGGAGAGTTTGATACAATTTATACAAGTTTTATACACAAAAGTTAGTCATTATTTTCAACTCCCGAACCCTTATTTTCAAAATTCGCAAACCTCTTTTTGATTTTTTTAACGTTTTCCTTAAATAAAGGTTTGTGGTGACTCCCACGCATTTTCCTTTTTGGAAGATGCGCCTTTTGCTTTTCGCCTCGCCCTCCCGTCGAAGGGTAGGTTGCGATATGTCTAAATGCAAAGTCCTATATACAAATTGAAGACAATTTAGTATAGATTTCAAGGGCAAGGTTAATATCAACATTTGGGTCAAATATCCATTCAGTTTTAAAAGGGACAAAAATGGTGTTTTTGGTTTCTACATCAAGAGACGTCATTTTGAAATTCTGTTTATGCCAATGTGACCAAGGTTAAGTGAAGGTCACGAAAACAACATCAATTTTATAAAAAGGTAACTTTTACATCGTCTTATTTTAAGGGTTTTCAAAGGAAGTGTTAAAACATCCTATTATAGTACCCAAAACACAAGAGATACTAAGAGGAACTCAAACTAACTAGGAGAAAGACATAGAAGTCAAGGTTACCTCAGAGAAACTACGAAAGAAAGGATTGATAGCTTGTTTTCCTTACCGAATCCTTGAAGTGGATTCTAAGGATTCCAGTCAGATTAAAGCGTTCCTCTCCGTATGGTGGTCTGGTGGCAAGCAACGATGGCTCGTGATCGCCATTGGTGGTCGTGGGTGGTGGAGAAGAAGGAGGTAGTGTTTTTGGCAAAAGTTTAGAGAGAGAAAGCCAAAACACGTATTTTCATGTTGTTAGGCATATTTATAATCTCCAGATCTCGCTTAGCAAGCTAGTCTCGCTAAGCAGAAATCCGCTTTTGGCACTGAGCACGGCCTCTCGCACTGAGCGAATTACTTCCTCAAGTTTGAATTGCACTTAGCGCGTCTATCTAGCTAAACGAATTTCTTCTCGGGTTGAAAATTGTGCCTAGTGCGCTAGTCTCGCTAAGCAAATTTCCTCTTGGATTGGGAATTGCGCTTAGTGTGCCTATCTCGCTAAGTGAGTTGTCCAAAATAGTTATCTGGAAAATCCCAATAGTCAAAATGTGCATAAATGAATCACGAACCTACAGTTCAAGTTTGATGGCAATCCAACAATTAACGAGTCCGAGATCATGATTTTACCGGAACATGTTTGTGTAAAACTTGAAATCTCACAATTCAACATAGGTTAATCAAACTCCACATAACCTAACATCCATATCAAGCATTCACACATAGCTAATTCACACAACACCTCAACTCATCCAAATCAATCAAGTAATCAAATAACCCAAGAAATGCATTAAAAATCAAACTTTAGTTACCGAAATTTTAGGGCGTTACAGTGACCAAGGTTTAGGGAAGGTCACGAAAACAACATCAATTTTATAAAAAGGTAACTTTTAATGTCTCATTTTCAAGGGCTTTCCAAAGAAAGTGTAAAAAATCCTATTATGGTACCTAAATCGCAAGAGATACAAAGAGAAGCTCAAACTAACTAGGAGGAGATAAAGAAATCATAGTTACCTCAAAGAAACCATGAAAGAAGGGCTGAGAACTTCATTTCTCTACCAAATCCTTGAGGTGGATTTTGAAGATTTCGCTCCAATTAAAGTGTTCCTCTTTGTGCAGTGGTCTAGCGGCAAGCAACGGTAGCTCGTGGTGGCCATTAGTGGTCGTGGGTAGTGGAAGAGGAGTTTCTAGGTTTTTTGGACGAAGATGAGAGAGAGAAAGGAGGGTGAAAATTGTGTTTTTCACACTAAAGAATATATTTATAATCTCCAGATCTTGCTTAGTGAGCTCATCTCGCTAAGCGAAATTCAACTTTTGGCACTAAGCATAATTTCTCTAGTGGCTGAGACATTTTAGGCTGAGCGTAATTTCTCTACTGGCTAGAATTGCGCTTAGCGTGCTGATCTCGCTGAGCGAATTATCTCCTTGGGTTGGAATTCGCTTAGCGCGCTTGTCTCGCTAAGCGAGATGTCCAAAAGTGTTATTTTTCAATCCCAATGGTCAATGTAATGACCCGCCTCGTCGCTACGATATCACCACTCTAAATCGTGTAAATTTCAATTTTTAAATGAAAACTGTTAATTTGCTAATGAAAAATGGAAGTAAATTTTTCACGATACACATTCACCAAACAACGCACAATTACTTAAATGAATATATATATATATATATATATATATATATATATATATATATATATATATATATATATATATATATATATGTCATACCCTAATTTCGTCTGGGGACCTTTGCTTGGTGGCATGCGACTTTCATTTGACCATTTTGAGGTACTTGGCACCCATCGTTAGGCAATTCGTGAAGTTCCGTGACATGCCGGAACTCAAAAGGAAGCATCGTTGCACAATTCGTGAGGTTACGTAACATTCCTTAGGTCAAAAGGGGGATGATTATATAATCCGCAAGGTTCTGTAACATTACGAAAAGAAAACAAGTATCGTTACGAAATTCGTAAGTTTTCGTAACTTTACGGAAAAAGAATCACAAAAAAAAGGCAGGGGGTGTATTTAGTAAAAGTGGGGGTGAAAATAGCAACCAGGCCCACTTGGGCCCTCCAGAAGATTCCTCCAGAAGGCGTTGCTTCTGGAGGAAGTCACCTTGCTCGCCTGGGCGAGCTGGGTGGCAAGCATCTCCCCCATTTTCCTATAAATAGGGGGAGAAGTGAAGAGGAATTTCGTTCAGCCCTCCTGGTAATTCAAGAATCACTTGAAATTAGTGAAAAAAATTGGTTCCGTGAAGAAAATCCGAGCCGAGGCGCTTCCGTAAGGTTTTCAGCCGTTCTTCGACGTTCTTAGACGTCAAAACATCTTGCTTCTACATAGGAGTCATTTGACTTAATCCATCAATTGAAAAATCCTTCAACTATTTCTCGTCCTTGGAAAATTCTTTTTGCAAGAATCAACTGCTTCTTTCATTCTTCCTCACTACGAGGTTGTGAAAACAAGACAACAATTGGTACCTCTAAGCCCTACACTGGGGCAATGAAAGGCACCATGCATAAACCTCAAACGAACCTAGGGGAAGATTAGAAGTTCTCACCCAATAGGTTCCTTGCTACAAGGTCATGACGAAAGACAACGATTGGTACCTCAAAGCCCTACATTGGGGCAATGAGGGGCACCGTGCATGAGCCTCAAGTGAACCTAGGGGCAGATCAAAAGTTCTCACCCATCGATGTTTTTAAACAAAAAAAGGGGGGGACAAACCCTAGGATTTCAATGGATTGATTAAACGTCAAACGGCTCCATTATCATCACTCCAAAATGGCCAAGTGGCTAAATCAAACAGAACATACACTCGGAGGGAGTTCCTGGAGAGATTTGCAAAAGATAGGATAAGGTTGCATGAATTATCACCTTTTTCAAATGGACAATCAATCTGTGTTTTCCAAAAAAAAAAAATTAAATCAAAATCAAAATCACAAAACAAGGAAAGAATGACATGAACAGTGTACAACTTTCCATTACATTGCATTATTTCATATGAAGTCTGCATTTACCAAATTTCACAACAAAGGTTGCATGCATCTGCATCCCTAAAAATTATGTTAACTACATAGATTTCCTACATCTAAATGTCCAATCTTGTGAATTTGGGATGATTGGCCCTCTCGATGAGTCGATCTCTTGATTTCTCATAAAGGTGGACCTTGGGTACTAGTACCTATCTTCTTCAGAGGGCTACATGTCCTCACCATCAGAGGGCTGCACGCCGTCGCCTTCAGAGGGCCGCACGCCCTCGCCTTTAGAGGGCTGCACGCCCTCGCCTTTAGAGGACTATACGTCCTCACCTTCAGAGGGCCGCATGCCCTCGCCTTCAGAGGACTACACGTCCTCACCTTCAGAGGGCTACACGTCCTCGCCTTCAAAGGGTCATGTACCTTCACCTTCAGAGGACTACACGTCCTCGCCTTCAAAGGGTCATGTACCTTCACCTTCAGAGGACTACACGTTCTCGTCGTCAAAGGGTCATGTACCTTCACCTTTGTAGGGCTACATGCCCTTACCTTCAGAGGACTACACGTCCTCGCCTTTAGAGGACTACACGTCCTCGCCATCAGAGGACTACATGTCCCCCATTTTCAAAGGGCGACACGCCCTCACCTTTAGAGGACTGCACGTCCTCGCCATCATAAGACTACACTACCTCACCTTCAAAAGGCGACACGTCCTGAACATCAGAGGGCTGCACGCCCTTGCCTTTAGAGGGCTACGCGTCCTTACTTTCAGTGGGCTCCATATCCACACCTTAAGATAATTTAAGGTCCTCTGCCCTGAAATGCTTAACCAAGACTCGTGCTCCCGGTTAAGGGGCCAGTAGTTTCCTTTTATCAGTTTCTGGGCCACCCCCTAATATTGGAGGGCGACCAACTGTGCAAGCACAACCAGAGAGGGAGGCTATCACGCAGCTACTATGCATACCGGGGCAAGATTTCACCCGTGCCGCTGCAAAGAGACAAGTGTGGATCATGCGCACCAACATGACCACTCTTACACAGATATGGATGACGTTGCTACTTAGCAACGTTCTGCCCAGTGACCGTAATGCCGATCTCCCCCTACGGAAGTATCAGTTGGTCTGTACCGTCCCGACATAGGTAGGTATGCATTATTTCCAACTAATTTCTAATGCCATCTACTATTTGCAGGAATCGCAGCCACAAGACACCCAGTGAACTCGGAGGCGTCCAACAGGGTCCTGGGGTTTCCAGCTCTGGTTACGAGCCTCTATCAGTCCTACAGGGTGCCCGTACCCCCCCCCCCCCGCAAGGTCATGCCATCCCGACATAGGTAAGTATGCATATGGTTCAAATTGATTTATGATGTCATCTATTATTTGCAAGGATTGCGCCCGCAGGACACCCGATGGATCCAAAGAAGTCCAACAGGGTCCTGGGGTTTCCAGCTTTGATTACGGGCCTCTGTCAGTTCTACGGAGTGCCTGTTACCCCCTTCAAGGTCATCAGGCCCCCTACTAATCGAGCTTTCATCAAGAGGTACTGCGCTCCCAGGCAGGCGCAAGGCGAAACACCACAGCAGCCTGGGGATGGCCAGCAACAGGCAACAAATGCACCGTCGCCACCTCCAGAGCCGCTCAGCTCATCCACAAAAAGGTTAGAGTATTGCCTACGACACATGGCCGACCAATAGGCGACCAAGTCCAAAGCCAAAGGTAAGCAAAGTACTAGGGCCGTGACCGACAAGTCATCAGGCGTCCAGCTCAAGACGTTAAAGAAGCGCTACTAGGAGGCAACCTAGTAACTTTTTAAATTTCTGCTTGTTATTTGATCACCTTTTGTTTCGCAAGTTATAGTAGGACACACCTAATTGCTCATGATCCTAGGAATTTGAATAAAACAAGCACAAGCTCGAAATGTAGTCATACCTCACAAAATATATATATGTATGTTTAGGTAGTGAAAATACCTTAGATATGCATGTATGTAAACAAAAAAATACTTCACAAAATATATATATGTATGTTTAGGTAGAAAGATACCTTGGATATGCATGTATGTAACAAAAAATACTTCACAATATATATATATATATATGTTTAGGTAGCAAAATACCTCATGAAAAAAAAAGGGAGAGCAAGTAAAGAAAGAAAAAGGAAAAATAAGTTGTCTAGCTGAAAAACCAACATGCTCGTGAAAAGAGATGATTTCCAACTTTTATTTGAAAAAGGATTCACTGATCATAACCAGTTTTTGAAAAAAATGTGTATACACCTGAAGGATGAATGCTGTGAAACTTTTTCGAACACCCAAAATAGACTCGGATAAATGCACAAATTGATAAAAGAACATATTTTGGAAACACTGGGTTGACTTAAATAGAGGAAATGAATCATGAGCCCTAGCATCACATGACCAAAACAATTTCGACACTTGAGTGTCCACATAGGTGCATGCATGACTAGTTTTGCATAAAATTTCCAAATCATCATTGTTGCATTTGTGTCATGGAAATAATGTGGGACATTCCCTTTTATCCCTGAACCAGACCAACACCCTAACATATATCATGTCCATCCGTTCTACAAGCCTTGAGCCAAAGTCCCAACTCACCATAAACCTTTCCCTCAAAAGAAAACAAAAAAAGAGAAAGAGAAAAGGAGAAAAGGAGAAAATTCCCAATCAAAGAGTGGGAGAAAGCAAAAAAAGAAAAGAAGGAAAGTTCCCAATCAAAGAGTGGGAGAAAGAAAAAAAGAAAAGAAGGAAAATTCCCAAATCAAAGATTGGGAGAAAGAAAAAGGAAGGAAAGAAAATTCCCGATCAAGGATCGAAGGAAAACAGAGGAAATGTGCAGAAAGGTCGTTGGACCAGACGATATCTGAACAATACAGAATTGTCACCAAATAAACAAAAATAAGGAAAGGAAACCATGACCTAAAGTGGTTTTCTCCCTTAGATTGCCAACCAAAATCTTGTGCGTCGATGACTTGTTCGTCTCGCGTAAAACAAAAACAGAAAAGAAAAAGGCCAGAAAACTTAGAGCCAAATTTCCCACCAAAAGAACCCAATTCCCAAGAAAAGTCCTATTGATCCATGATCGCGCATGTAATCTTTGATTTGATAGGAAATGATTTGCAAAGTCAAGTCATGACATATCTATGGTTCGGAATTAGGATGAAACACTTACCTGTGCGAGATTGATACACTTTGAGTGAGTTTCTTCTATTTTTGTTGAACCCATTGTTTCCTCTAAATGGTCATTTAGAAATGAAATGCTAACATCCAAAATCTCATTTGAGGTTATGGGAGGATTTCATCAGCGTACTCCCCTTCCCCGATAGACACATTGTTTTTCATCCGAAAGGCATATGTTGCTCTGATTAGTTGGAAGTTTTGTCTCTTTACTAAAGCATGTTCGCATTTTAGTGAAGAAAACACTGAGACTATTTTTAGTCTCACAAGTTATCCAGAACTACGTAGGTCTGAATTCCTCATTTGAGGATACATAGGAGCAAGAGCCTCGCTTTTGTCGGCCGCCCCACAATTTCTGTCATACTAACACTGGAGTCACGTGACATGCGGAGATACCCGAGTGGTTGTCCGCACTTTCAAAACATTCTTTTGCTATCTGTAAGACAGAAAGCCTGATAGCATGCAGAGACTAACGTCGTCTTCTGCACCCTTCGTCAATCACGGCCCAACAAGCCCGTTGACATGCGGAGATTTACGTCATCTTCCGCGCTCACAAGATCTGTCATACTGACATTTGAGTCACGCTGACAGGCAGAGATACCCGAGTGGTTATCCGTATAAACATTCTTTTGCTATCTGTAAGACAGAAAGCCTGATAGCATGCAGAGACTAATGTCGTCTTCTTCACCCTTCGTCAATCGCGGCCCAACAAGCCCGTTGACACGCGGAGATTTACGTCATCTTCCGTGCTCACAAGATCTGTCATACTGACATTTGAGTCACGCTGACGGGCGGAAATACCCGAGTGGTTATCCGTATAAACATTCTTTTTCTATTTGTAAGACAGAAAGCCTGATAGCATGCAGAGACTAACGTCGTCTTCTGCACCCTTCGTGAATCGCGGCCCAACAAGCCCGTTGACACGCGGAGATTTACGTCATCTTCCGCGCTCATAAGATCTGTCATACTAGCATTTGAGTCACGCTGAAAGGCGGAGATACCCGAGTGGTTATCTGTATAAACTTTCTTTTGCTATCTCTAAGACTCAAAGCATGATAGCAAGCCGAGTGGGTAAATGCGCAGATACATATTTTGCGCCCTTTATCTTTCAGGAACAACAAGCTGAGTGGGTAAACGCGTAGAAATAGATTTTGCGCCCTTTATCATTCAGATTTCGCAAGTTGGGTGGTAAGCACGCAGAGACAAATTATGCGCCCTTTGTCATTCCGCACACCTTTTCGCCACCCAGAGGCGATTGTGTCCAACAAAACGCAGAGACAAATTTTGGTCATTTTGCGTCTTGTATCAACCGAGAGGAACAAATTCGACAGTATCGGGATGATGTGTCGGTACTGATCATTTTCAAATTTTTGCAGGTTCTGCTGACAGGAAGGTTCACTGGCCGAAAGGTGTTTCGCTCAAACGAAATTAGTGTCTTATCTTTACTTCCCTTTTATCTTTAATAAAAGACAAGTAAAGAGGGGCAACTGTCATACCCTAATTTCGTCCAGGGACCTTTACTTGGTGGCATGCGACTTTCATTTGACCATTTTGAGGTACTTGGCACCCATCATTAGGCAATTCGTGAAGTTCCATGACATGCCGGAACTCAAAAGGAAGCATCGTTGCACAATTCGTGAGGTTACGTAACATTCCTTAGGTCAAAAGGGGGATGATTATATAATCCGCAAGGTTCCGTAACATTACGGAAAAAAACAAGTATCGTTACGAAATTCGTAAGTTTTCGTAACTTTATGGAAAAAGAATCACAAAAAAAAGGCAGGGGGTGTATTTAGTAAAAGTGGGGGTGCAAATAGCAACTAGGCCCACTTGGGCCCTCCAGAAGATTCCTCCAGAAGATGGTTGCTTCTGGAGGAAGTCACCTTGCTCGCCTGGGCGAGCTGGGTGGCAAGCATCTCCCCCATTTTCCTATAAATAGGGGGAGAAGTGAAGAGGAATTTCGTTCAGCCCTCCTGGTAATTCAAGAATCACTTGAAATTAGTGAAAAAAATTGGTTTCGTGAAGAAAATCCAAGCCGAGGCGCTTCCGTAAGGTTTTCGTAACATTTCTGTGGGGATTTTCGCGAAGATTTTCAGCCGTTCTTCGACGTTCTTCGTTTGTTCTTCATCGTTCTTCGGTCTTCAACAGGTAAGTTTCCAAATCGAGTTTTTCAATTCATTCTATGTACCCGTGGTGGTCCTCATTTGTTTTTACGTGCTTTTATTTTCATTTTATTCACTTTCTGTACCCCCTTTTGACGTGCTTTAGTCATTTGCTTAAGTTATTTTCTCGCCTAATCAAAAAATAAAATAAATTTCCACCGATCATTTGAATTGTAATATCCATTAGTTTCTGTTAAAATGAAATCCGACCGTTCGGTCATGCCGTAACTACGTTGGAAACCAAAAAAAGGGTAAAATAATAATATAATAATCAAAAATATCTTTTAGTAAAATAAATCAAAAAGAATCAATCGGACGTTTCTCTTTGGGATTTTTCTTTCTTAATTGAATCAACTAATAACCAAAGCGAAACTAAGGCTAAAATCAATTCATAAACTAAACTTTTGACGTTGCCTAAAAAAGCCATTTTCAAAGGTCCAAAGCCTTGAAATGGTCTTTTCCGCTTTTATCAATTAAAGTGTAAATTTCAAAAGGGCTAAAATCAACATGTAGCTTTATTACCTCTTTCAAAAATAAAGAGAACATTAATGGTCCAATGCCTTAATGTCTTCTCTCTTTTCAAAAGAATCGAAAGTTTGTTTAACGGTCCAATGCCTTAAATAACCTTTCATTCAACAAAAACATATCTTGCAAAAAGGATAAAAACAACTAAACCAAACATTTTATTCACAAAGAACTACGTAAGTCTAATTTCCTTATCGCAATTAAGGAATACGTAGGAGCAAGGGAAACCCCCTCGTCGACCACAAAAAGATAAAAAATATAAAAAGTACAAAAAGAAATAAAGGCGTAAAAGGGAACATAAAAAATTGAAGTCATGTTTGCACATTTGATTAAAGGCTGCCGTCTCTTGTGACAAACGCGTGGGGTGCTAATACCTTAACCATGCATAAATACAGCTCCCGAACCTTTCACTTAAAGTTCGTAGATCACGTCTTTTTCGGTTTTTCCGACGTTTTCCTCAAATAAATGTTGGTGGCGACTCCGCGCGTATTCCTTTCTTGGAATACGCACCCGCGAGTCACGCGTTGCCCTCCCGCCGAAGGGTAGGTTGCGACAATATATATAGTAACTCAGTATGAAAGTATGTATACAGGTTTTTGATGATACCAAAGTATAAGCAAACAAGATTGCTTCAAGAAACATTCAAGGTTAAGCAAAAAGAGATTGCTTCAAGATTCAAGGTTAAGCAAACAGAGATTGCTTCAAGATTAATTAAAGGTCAAGCAAACAAGATCAAGAAAAAGATAAAGCTCTAGTTTATTTGTTAAAAGAATCTCACACTGGTTGATAAGTTTTGGCCTCAACAATTATTTTTAACAGCTCAAGGCATTGGTAATTGATTACCAGAGACAAATTGCAAATGGGCTTTTCAAAAAGGGTTTGGAAATTTGAATTTTAAATTTTGTAATTGATTACCAAATGTTTGTAATCGATTACTAGTAACGACACTTTAGAAAATACTTTGAAAAGTCATGACCATTCAAAATATAATTGTGTAATCGATTACCAGAATCCTGTAATCGATTACCAAACTAGTTCTCCCTTCTTAACATGCTTTTACTGTGGTAAGAAAGGTCATAGTGCATCACCATTGGAAAAATGATATGGGTTCCAAAAGGATCTTTACTCAAAACTAACATTCAAGGACCCAAGAAAATTTGGGTACCTAAATCAAAGATATGATTATATGAATAAAGGACTCTTTGATACAATGTTGGATGAAGGTATATTCCTTGGTTATTCTTTGAAATAGTAAAGCTTTTAGAATATTTAATGAAAGAACTATGACTATTGAAGAATCAATACATGTTGATTTTGATGAGACAAACTCTATTAGGCCAAGAAAGAATGTACTTGATGATATTACAGATACTTTAGAAGATACTCATATTCATGATTGGTACTCGACATGGTATGGTATGCTCTGCTCTATTAATTCATTATAAAATGCTGAAATGCTTTTCTTGTCTCTACTCATGATTTGTTTTTTATGTTGACAAAGGGGGAGAGATAGATAAGATAGTAAGGGGAATTATCTATTTTTATCTATGAAATCTTCAATTTTTTTCATATAAGCAATCGTTGCAAAATCAAGGGGGAGTGTACGACACAAATAGATATTCTTTTTTACTCCTTACCTACAGATGATTGTCATCATCAAAAAGAGGGAGAATATGAATCATGTAGGTTTTGATGATGCCAAAAAATTTACTTGATAATGGTTGTCATCATAAAAAAAGGGGGAGAATGTGAATCATGCAGGTTTTGATGATGCCAAAAGGATTTACTTGATGATGGTTTTCATCATCAAAAAGGGGGAGAATGTGAAAGTATGTATACAGGTTTTTGATGATGCCAAAGAATAAGAAAACAAGATTGCTTCAAGAAACATTCAAGGTTAAGCAAACAAAGATTGCTTCAAGATTAATTGAAGGTTAAGCAAACAGAGATTGCTTTAAGATTAATTCAAGGTCAAGCAAACAAGATCAAGAAAAAGATAAGGTTCTAGTTTATTTGTTAAAAGAATCTCACACTGGTTGATAAGTTTTGGCCTCAACAATTATTTTCAACAGCTCAAGGCACTAGTAATCGATTACCAGGTATTGTAATCGATTACCAGAGATAGATTGCAAATGGGCTTTTCAAAAAGGGTTTTGAAATTTGAATTTTAAATCTTGTAATCGAGTACCAAATGTCTGTGATTACCAGTAACGACACTTCAAAAAATACTTTGAAAAGCCATGACCCTTCAAAATATAGTTGTGTAATCAATTACCAGTGAGAAAATTTCAGAAAAATTGTTGGAAAAGACACATCTCTTCAAACTATTTTGAAAAGGCACAATGGGCCTATATATATGTGTGTCTGACTTAGAAAAGTTAGAGATTATTCAGAGAACTTAATTGCCAAATTATCTCTAAACAACTATTGGCCAAACTCTTGCAAATCTATTGAGAATTCTTCTAGGAACTTCAATTTGTACCATCTACTCTAAAGGAGAGAAATCTTTCTGTTCATCTCTGTCGCAATCTACCCTTCGGTGGGAGGACGACGCGGGGCTCACAGGTGCGTCTTTCAAGGGAGGAAGACACGCGGAGTCGCCACCAACATTTATTCGAGGAAAACGTCAGAAAAACCAGAACGTGTGGTCTACGAACTTTAAGTATGAAAGGTTCGAGAGTTGTTTTTACGTACGGGGAAGGTATTAGCACCCCACGCGTCCGTCACAAAGGACAGCAGCCTTCAATCAAGTGTGCAAATATGACTTCAAAACAATGTATTTTCCCTTTTTATGTTTTTTAGGTTTTTATGGGCCTTTTGTATTTTTTATCTTTTTGTGGTCGACAAGGGTGTTTCCCTCGCTCCTACGTATCCTCAATTGCGATGAGGAAATTAGACCTACGTAGTTCTTTCATAAAAACTGAATGTTTGGATAAGATGTTTTGACCTTTTTTCGCAAGATATATTTTAACCGAACAAAAGTCGTTTAAGGCATTGGACCTTTAAACGATCTTTTGATTTTTGAAAAAGAGAGAAACGTTAAAGCGTTGGACCATTAACGGTCTCTTGGTTTTGAAAGGAGAGAAACATTAAGGCATTGGGCCATTAACGATCTCTTGGTTTTTGAAAGGAGAGAAACATTAAGGCGTTGGACCATTAACGATTTCTTGGGGTGGTCGATAAAAGCGGGGCTTTTGTTCCTACGTATCCTCAATTGCGATGAGAAAATCAGACCTACATAGTTCTTGCAAAAGCGGTAAAGTTATGTGTTGATTTTATGCTTTTGAATGATCCATGTTAACCGATAAAAGCAAAGAGGACCGTTTTAAGGCGTTGGACCTTTAAAACGGTTTTGAGTGACATTTGCGGACAAAGCTTGATTTGTGAGTTGATTTTCGCCTTAGTTTCACTTTGGTTATTAATCAATTCATTCAAGGAAACTTTCAAAGAAAAAATGTCCGATTGTTTTTTTTTATTATTTTATTATTATTTTTTTCAAGATATTTTGATTATTTTTTTTCAAGATATTTTAGTTATTTTATTATTATTTTTTCAAGATATTTTGATTATTTTATAATTATTTTTCCTTTTTCTGATTTAACCGAGGTTACAGCATGAACGATCGGTTGGATTTTATTTTAACAGTGATTAAACGAGATTACAACACAAATGATCGGTTGAAATTCATTTTATCAATTATTAGGTGAGAACGGCCTAAATAAACGGTTAAAAGTTCGTTAAAACAGAAGAAAAGAAGACCAAAAGTGAACGAGATGAAGATGAAAGCAAACAAAACAAGAAATGAATTGAAAGTCTCGGATTCGAAGACTTACCGGTTGAAGGACGAAGAACGGCGAAGAACGACAAAAAATATTCATGGAATCACCCACGGAAACATCTCGGAAGCGTTACGGAGGCACCTTAGCTTGGATTTTCTTCACGGAAACACGTTTTTTCACCCAAAACAACTGAAATGCATAGCATAAGAGTCATGAACCCTTTGGAACAACCCCCCTCGGCCTATTTATAGAAAACAAAAGGGTGGTGCTTGCCGCCTAGCTCGCCCAAGCGAGCTCTGCTCCCCAGGCGAGTAGGTGGCTTCCTCGGGAAGCTTCCTGAGGCACCCCAAATTTTACTAAGTTCACCCCCCATTTTTTCGTAATTTATGGAAAAGTTACGGAAGCCTTATGAAAGCATATCAGGCTTGATTTTCTTCTTTTTTTTCTCTTCCATCTCACCCATCTTAAGTGAAATATGCTTATTTAGGGTTACGGGAATTTTATGGAAGCATTACGGAAGCCCCAGAAGCCATTTTTCAACAAAACAAAGGAGGATGTTGCCGCCCAGCTTGTCCAGGCGAGCTAGGTTGCTTCCTCCTTAAGCAACCCAGCTTCCAAAATGTTCTGGAAGGGTCCATATTTGAAATTTGCTATTTACACCCCTAGTGTTACTAAATACACCCCCTTTTGTGTTTTTCTGCCGATTTCTTTCTGAAACCTCCTGAAACTTTACGGATTCCACGGGGATAGGTCTCAAGTGTTTGGAAGTGGTCAAAAGAGGTTCACATCCTCGCAAATAATGGTCCCCGAACGAAATTAGGGTATGACAATCTCACAAACTTAGATGTAATCAAGAGATAAGGGATAAGGGATTGTGAGAATATTGAACACAAGGATAAGGGATACCAAGGTGTGTTCAAAGACTGCAAAGGATTTATAGAGATAGTGGAAAATCTCAAGTGGGTTGCTTGAGGACTGGATGTAGGCACGGGAAGTGGCCGAACTAGTATAAATTGAGTTTGCATCTCTCTCTTCCCTTATCCCAGTTATTTTATTGATGTTTACTTTATCTTGTGCAGTTAAAAGAACATTATTAAATTTATTGCTTCTTCTTCTTCTGCATTCTGAGCCTATCATATATCATTTAAAAGGGGTTAAAATTTGTTAGTGAGAAAATTTTGAAACTTAATTCACCCCTCCTCTTAAGTTATTAAGGCCACTTGTCCAACTCAATACACATCATTCACAAAATGGAAAGTAAATTAGCTCATACATATGATTAAATCTATGATTTACATCCTCAATTCAAAAAAAAAGAATTATAGAACCAACTACGGAGGAGTTGATTAACAAAACGTCACTCTCTCCCAAATAATCCCAACATCATCACGTCGGCTTGGCAGCTCCATAAAGGAATCTCACTTCATGTACTCTACTGTTGTCCTCCTGCTCCCACGAACAAAGGTTCGCGATCATCACAGGTACCAACCACATGGTACAAAAATTGCAAGGGTGAGTTTATTATAAAATAAATTAACACAAAAATCAACTAACCATGATTAGTAAGAAAACATTAACAAATACCATAATCATACACAAACATCCATTAGTCCAACATAGACTTAACAAGTAGTCATCATCCGTCCATAATTCCAATCAATCATGCTTAGTATGATGCATGCACCTGACCTCAACTCTCAAAAGCAATGTGATACCATTCATCAGGAAATAGCCTAAGTGTGTCCACACAACACTCTCATTTAGGAAAACTAGGCAGCAAGTGTCCATGGCACCCTATCGTGCATAGGCAACTCCCCCCCCCCCCCCATGGTGATCAACCTGAGTCTCAAGGGAGTTCCAAACCGAGTGACATGCCCCCAAGTACAAGTATTCTCCCTCATGAGAAACTACAAGTACTTACTGACAAAGTTTATACTATTTTCATGCAATATGAAGTATGAAACATGGGCACCATCAATGCATTGACCGTGGATAATTAAGGATTCTAAGCCATCTCCCTCCAGAGATGCTTAAAACTCTTTAACCACTCTATTTCCCTCACCAGGGATATCCAACATGGTCACTGCACCCCCCATGTACATACACATCACACATCATCACAATGACAGTTTCAACATCAACAACATCTCATCTCAATGTCATTATCAACATCAACATCATCTCATCTAAATGTCATTCTCAACATCAATATCATCTCATCTCAATGTGATTCTCAACATCAACATCATCTCATCCCAATGACATTATCAACATAATCATCATCTCATATCAATATTACATAAACACCAACATCGTCTCGTATCAATTATTATCAATATCATCTTCAATAACAACATCATTCTCTATCAACATTATCATAAACATCAATGTCACCTTATATCAATTAATATCATCAATAACAATATCATTGGTAAATCACATCTTGCATATACATACATATATAGTTTGTGCCTAAGATTCACACTCCCCGGGTCTTCATACAACACAAGTCTAATAAAAATGATAATGTCATTTATCAATAATAAACATATCATATCCCATTAGTCAAAAACATTGTTTTCTTGAAAACCAGCATGCAACAGGGACATGCATACATCCGCATAGTTAGGTTTCCTAATCCCAACTATGGTATCAAAAGTTGTAAATTATAATAAACTCCCCTCACCTATCGTGAGCTCTCCATCAGTTCCTCTTTCCATCGCTTAGGGACCTCTCTTGTTCACATTCGTCAGTTCAAACGCAAGATTCTATATACCAAATTTAAAGAAATTTTGTATAGATTTCAAAAACAAGGTTAATAACAATATTCGAGGTTAATTACCCCTGTCAAAACATAAAGGGCTAAGGGATGTTTCAAATTCTACTAAAAGGAGACGTCATTTTGAAATTCCGATCACGCCAATGTGACCGGGGTTCAGTGAAGGTCACGAAAATAACATCAATTTTATAAAAAAGAAACTTTTACAACGTCACATTTTCAAGGGTTTTTCAAAGGAAGTGTAACACCCTATTACGGTACCCAAAATACTAGAAACACTAAGAGAAGCTCAAACTAACTAGGAGAAAGGCTTAGAAGTCAAGATTACCTCATAAAACCTACGAAAGAAATGACTAAGGGCTTGGGTGGGCGTTTAGAGGGAAAAAAAAGTGAGAACGGCTGCTCGTGGTGGCCACTGATGGTCGTCGGTGGTGGTGGAGGAGGAGGTGTTAGGGCTTGGGTAAGTGTTGAGAGAAAAAAAAGTAAAAAATCGTGTATCTCACGTTGAAGAACGTATTTATAATCTGCAGATCTCGCTTAGCGAGCTCATCTTGCTAATCGGGAGTCCACTTTTGGCGCTTAGTGCGACATTTCGCTCTTAACGCAATTCCTCTCAGGTTGGGATTTGCGCTGAGCGTGACAATTCGCACTTAGCGCAGTTCCCTCTTGGGTTGGAATTGCGCTTCTTGCGCTAAGTCAGAGGCCAAAAATTGTTATTTTGCAAATCGCAAAACCGTGAAGAATTGTCTTAGGAACCTATATTCCAAATTTGAAGACGATCCAATGTTTAACGAATCTAGGATTGTGATTTTACTAGAATAGGATTAGGTAACATGTGAAATCTCATAATTTCAACTTAGGTCAATAAAACTCAACATAACTCAACATCCACATCAAGAAAATCACACATGGCTAATTCAATACTCAAATAACATAAGAAATACATTAAACAACAATTTTCAGTTAGCGAAATTTCAGGGTGTTACAACTTTCCCACACTTTTAGAAATTTCGTCCCCAAAATTTACCTGACTTAAACAAGGCTGGATAGGCTTCTCGCATCTAACTCTTTAGTTCTCAGGTGGCGTCTTCTCCTGATGCACCTCCCCAGATCACCTTGACCAACGAAATCTTTTTCCCTCTTAAGTGCTTTGTTCGCCTATCCTCGATCCTCAAAGGAAATCTTTCATATGTCAAGTTCTCCTTCACTTGTACGTCATCCAATTCGATCACATCAGATGGATCATGGATTTACTTACGGAGTTGAGGCACATGAAAGACATTGTGAAGGTTAGAAAGAGACCGAGGTAATGCAATTTGGTATTCCATAGAAAAAACCCTTTTGAGAATTTAGAAAAGACAAATAAAATGAGGTGTGAGTTTTCAGGATTTCAATTCTCAACCAACCCCAGTCCATGAAGTGACTCTCGAGAATACATGATCACCAACCTTGAATTCTAGGTCTTTCCTCCTCTTGTCCTAATAGCTCTTCTGCCTACTTTGAGCAGTCCTCATCCTCTCTAGGATTAACTTTACCTTCTCGGCGTTTTGTTGTACCACTTCAGGTCCTAAGGTGAGGTTCTCCCCAGGTTCTAACAAGCATAGGGGTGTCCTACACCTTCTATCATACAAAGCTTCGTAGGGAGCCATCTAGTCTGGCCATCAGTCTAAGGGTTGTAGGCTAAACTTAGCCTAAGCTTGGTTCCCAATGCTTGTTCAGACTCTCCCAAAATCTAAAGGTAAACCTAGGACTCTATCAGACACTATGCTAGATGGCACACCATGTAATATGACAATCTCACTAATATACAAGAAGGTCAACTTTTACAAGGAAAATCTGATATTAATGGGAATAAAGTGAATAGACATGGTCAATCTTTCAACAATAACCCAGATAAAATCTAAACCTCTTGGGGTCCTAGGTAGTCCCACAACAAAATCCATGGAAATATTGTCCCACTTCCACTGGGTATCTCTAAAGGTTGTAACTTACCTGAAGGTCTCTAATATTCTATCTTAGCCTTCTGACAGACTAAACATGCATGCACAAACTCACTAACCTCTCTCTTCATGTTGGGCCACTAAAACAATGTCTTCAGATCCTAATACATCTTGGTAGCACCAAGATGGATGCTCAGGTTGCACCTATGTTCTTCCTCTAAGATCATCTTCCTAAGCTCGGGCACATTGGGGACACAGATTCTTTGTTGAATTCTTAGGACTTCATCCGACCCCACAATGAAACTATTATCTCTCCCTGACGCATTGGCTTCTAACTGAGTCTCCAGAAAAGGATAAGACTTCTAGCTCTCTTTGCTCTCTCATAACAACTCACTAGTAATCCTCAAAGCTTCTAGTCTCATACTATTAAGGGTAACCTTACAGCAAGGCCAGTAAGTTGTGAGTCTGTTGTGTTTCTATATGCATTATGTGGTTCTCTTGTTGAATGTCTGATGTTTGAATACCTGATTGTTTGATAGTTACTTTGGCTGTTTGTGTTTGGAACTTACTCACCTTGTTGTGTTTTCGTGAGTTATAGAGACTTGATTATCATAACATGTTTGTATCCCTGATGTCTGCTATACCATGAGTTTTAATGCCTTGTCATGAGTTATCAAACTGGTCATCTATATAATTCGTGAAGTGCAATGGGACACTATGGCAAGCAGCTAGGAATATAAAAGATGGAAAATGAATGTTAATATCTCGAGAGAGAACTGTTTTAGAGAAGTGATTTCTTGAGGCATAAACTCTTAAGAGTAACTTAAGTAGGAACTTGAGATAGGTGTGATATTGTTCTATTCTTTTTCTTATGTGTATTCCTTCCATGTTTTCACTTCCTGGTATGCATAAGGAGGGATGGTTGGATGAAAGGATCGTGCGATAGCTAATGTTCTCCCTGCCTTAGCTTAGGCTATGGGAAATCAGAATAAGGGAGAAGCTGTCGGAGCTACTGAGTATCAAGGGTTGGATCGCTTCCAACGAAACAATCCACCTGCTTTCAATAAAGGATACAACCCTAATGGTGCTTAGAAGTGGATAAGGGAGATTGAGAAAATCTTCTGAGTGATGGTGTGTCCGAAGGTGTAGAAGGTTGCATTTGGTACATATACTCTAGTAGAAGAAGCTAAGTATTGGTGGGAGAACACTCACCAATGCTTGGAGGCTGAAGGTCAAGCTGTGACCTGGGAAACCTTCAAGATGGTATTTCTCGAGAAATACTTTCTGAAGATGTTAGAAGCAAGAAGGAGATGGAGTTCCTAGAGCTCAAACAGGGGAACATGACTGTGGCTGAATATGCAACCAAATTTGAGGAACTAGTGAGGTACTTTCCTCACTAACAAGGAAGAGATGGTGAAAGTTCAAAATGTGTGAAGTTTCTGAATGGCTTGCGACCTAAGGTGAAGCAAGCTATGAACTATCAAGGTGCCTTCAGTTTCCACTTTTGGTGAACATGTGTTGGATTTGGGATGAGGACTCCAAAGATAGGGCAACCTATCATAGGAGTACAGGCCCAATGAAGAATTAAAAGAATGGATCTCAAAATGAGGGAAAACCATACCCGACCCCTCCTAGGCAACATGGTAATCGCCCCAAAAATCAGAGGATTGATGTTACGAGGTTTGCTAGTGGTAGTGGTAGGAAACCCACTACTTTCTCAACCTAGATCATTTGTTTCAGTTGTGGTAAGCTAGGCCACATCTCCTCAAATTGTACCGATAAGGACAGGATATGCTTCAACTGCAAGTAGAAGGGGCATATTCAGAGAGATTTCCAGTATCCCAAGAAGGAGCGGAATGATAGGGGTCTAGATGACCAACCTAAACGTTCGAAGGCCATGGGAAGGGTCTTTACTCTTAACAGTGTCGAAGCTTCGAAATCCAAACATCTAATCCAAGGTAAATGTTTCATAAGTAGGATTCCCTTATTCGTGTTATTTGATTCCAATGCAACCCATTCATTTATATCTTGTTCATGTGTAGAAAAACATAAGCTTTTTTTTTCTTCTTTAAATAATGATCTAGTGGTAGAGACCCCAACTAGTGGTTGTCTTAACTTCTAATGTGTGTTTGAATTGTCCTATGGAAATTTTGAGTAAAACATTCTTGATTGATCTGATTTGTTTTCCTTTGAGCCAAATTGATGTTATTTGGGGCATGGACTGGTTATCTTCCAACCATGTCTTGTTAAACTGTGTCACAACCTACCATTTGATGGGAGGGCGTGGCAAAATGAAAAGCACGTTCGTCTCCTAGGGAGAAAACGAGTGGAGTTGCCAGTAAGGTTTATTCAAGGAAAATGTTAGAAAAACCAAAAAGAGGTCTCTGAATTTTGAAAATAAGGGTTCGGGAGTTGTTTACGCACAGGGAAGGTATTAGCACCCCCACACACCCACCACAAGGGAAGACAACCTTTAATCGAGTGTGCACAACGTGACTTCAGAATTATTATTTTTCCCTTTTTATATTTTTTTATTTTTTTGGGGTTGACAAGGGTGTTGCCCTTGCTCCTATGTATCCTCAGGTGCGATGAGGAATTCAGACCTACGTAGTTCTTTAAGTCTGAATGTTTGTGTGTTAAATTGATTTTATGTTTTTTGAGAGATTGATTTTAAATGTGAACAAAAGGTTGTTTAAGGCGTTGGACCTTGAAACAGTGTTTTAAACTTTGAAAAAAGCAGAGAGAATCGTTAAGGTGTTGGACCTTGAAACGAACTTTTAAATATGAAAAGAGGAGAGAGTCGTTAAGGCGTTGGATCTTGAAACGATCTCGAGTGATAGTTGATAAAAAAAATTAGTTATGAGTTGGCTTTATCTTGGTTTAGTTTATTAACTTCCAATCTTTTTAAAGACAACTTTACAACACTTAGTGATCGGTTAAGATTGAACTTTATAAAGAAAAAGAGATTGACGATGGTAGATGGAGAAGATGAACGTGCACAAAATAACAAAGAAGACCCCTAAGGGTGCATAGATCACATTCGATCCTCAAAAACAAAACTAACCAAATGGTGACCGAAGAACACGGAGCAAGAAACGACATAAGGATTGATCACAATCGTGATTCGGTAGCACTTCAGCCTTGTTTTCCTCTTCTTTCTTCTTCTTTTCTCTTCATTCTCTCAATTCCCTCAAGTATTGAACCTTGGAACCCTTCCTTAGCCCCCTTTCACGCCTATTTATAGCAAAAAAAGGCATTTGGGACCATGGCAGCTCGCCCAGGCGAGCTGGTTTCTTAACATTGAAGTCTTTTGGTGGCCCAGGTGAGCCAGAGGCTAGCCTGGGCGAGCTAGGATCTAGGAAACTCAATAAAAAGACCCTTTTGCCCATGCTTTTCAATATCCTTCGCATTCTTGATCAAAATATTGAACGATCTTTCGTCTTGTACGGTAAATGGTGTTAAACAACGCAGTTCGGCTAGCAAGAATTAGTGAATGATAGTCCCCAGACGAAATTAGGGTATGATAGTTTCCCCTCTTTACTTATCTTTTATTGGAAATAAAAAGGGAATAAAGATAAGGACACTAGTTTCGTTCATGCGACCTTGTTATTCGACCGGTCAACTGGCAAAAACCAAGGAAGTGAAACCGAAAAAAAAAATAGGGCATTGAAGTCTTATAAAACCTAAAATGGAGGACATTGAAGTCTTGTAGAGCAGAAGACATTTGAAGTTTTTTTTCAAAGCATAGAGGACGTTGAGTCCTAAGAAGCACAAAGACAAGGACATTGAGTCCTATAAAAGACAGAAGACGTTGAAGTCTTATAAAGTGTAAAAGACAGAAGACATTGAAATCTTGTAAATGTAAAAGACAGAAGACATTGAAGTCTTTGAAATGTAAATGACAGAGGAATTTGAGTCCTATGAAAGCATAAAGATACAAGACTTTGAGTCCTATGAAAGATAAAAGCGAGGACTTTGAGTCCTGTGAAAGATAAAGGCGAGGACATTGAGTCCTACGAAAGATAAAAGTGAGGACTTTGAGTCCTGTGAAAGATAAAGGCGAGGACTTTGAGTCCTATGAAAGGTAAAAGCAAGGACTTTGAGTCCTATGAAAGATAAAGGCGAGGACTTTGAGTCCTATGAAAGATAAAGGTGAGGACTTTAGGTCCTATGAAAGATAAAGGCGAGGACTTTGAGTCCTATGAAAGATAAAAGTGAAGACTTTGAGTCCTGTGAAAGATAAAGGTGAGGACTTTAAGTCCTATGAAAGATAAAAGTGAGGACTTTGAGTCCTATGAAAGATAAAGGAAAGGACGTTGAGTCCTATGAAAGATAAAGGAAAGGATGTTGAGTCCTACAAAACAAGCCAATAGCTACCTTATGAGAAAGCAGAGGTTGACTCTTTGAGAGGGCTTCTCATCCTAAATTCAAAAGATAGGACATTAGATTTTGGAATTGGGTATATAAAGAGAAATCTATGCACTTATAACCTAACATGATTTTTGGGATGCAGATGCATGCAACCTTCATCTTGAAATGCAGTAAAAATGTAAAATGTTTTGAATCATGAAAATTGTGTAATGCTCATGACATTCTTTCCTATTTTTGTGGTTTTAATTTTGATTTGATTTTTTTGCTTTTTTTCTTTTTTTGGAAAACACAGATTGACTGTCTCTTTCTGAAAGACGTGATAACTCATGAGACCTCATCCTATCTTTTTTGCAAATCTCTTTGGGGACTCCCTTAGAGTGTATGTTTTGTTTGATTTAGTCACTTGACAATTTTAGAGTGATGGCAATGGAGCCGTTTGACATTTAATCAATCAACCGAAATATTGATCCTAGGGTTTGTCCCTTTCTTTTTAAAAACTTCGATTATTTTGCACAGCAAGAAAACATAAGGCTTTGGGATCGACCGAGCACCCCATTGAAGGATGGCAATGGATTGTCACACTTTGGTATGTGACCAAGTGAAACTTTCCCAATTTAAGGTCATAGAGTGATGCCAAGGGTCTATTGATCCCACTGAAACTTTATGACATGGGCTGATCATGAAGGAATTTATATAGCGAAGCTACCCTTGAATTCAAAAGGAATCCCAAAGAGTTTGCATGAAATACTAACATCAGATGTACCCTACTATCATAATTGTCTTTGGGCATCTTCCATGAGCTCCTGGTCAAATGAGTTTTCTTCTCAAATGAGTTTTCTTTTCAAAAATCACAAGCGTGTGCGGGTTCCATTCCAGAATCCAAACTTAAAAGCAAAATTAGTCATTCCTCGATCCACATGGGCTTTATTGGGCTTGTAACGCAGTCAGGGGTAAGAAGGCTATGAAAGAAAAGATCAGAGAGGCTCAAAGAGTGTTTAAGGGTTATATTGAGTAAGAACCTCGAGAGCGTTAATTGTACTTATATTCATTTCAACTTTTGGGTTGGGCTCTACTCCTTTTGTCTTATACATTAATCCTTATTGCACTTTTGTGCCTTCCTTATAAAATTTGGAGATCTTTTGTCTCTCTTTTTCTTCACTCGCCCTTGGCGGATTTTATTTCTTTTTCTTTTCATTGTTGCCCAACTTCATGCATGTGTAGTTTGCATTGCTCTTCCCGTCGATTTTGCGGTGGTTGCTTGGGGTTTCTATTTTGTTTTTGTTTTTTTTTGTGTTGTTTTTAGAAAACAAATATGCTTTGGCTCAGACGGGGTAGCAAGGGATATATTAGTGTTTGGGATGTTGAAACACGGTCATGTGTCATTTCAAATCTTGACTTAGATCCTTTTGCAGTTTGGATTTCGGGACCAATCCCCTGAGAAACGCGCTCCTGATTGTTTTTTTTCCTTTTTTTATTTTTTTTATTAACCCTAATTTTTACCTAGGCCGCCCTTTCTGATTTTCGACCTACTGAGTGAGAACTTATGATCTACCCCTAGGTTTGCTTGAGGCTCATGCATGGTGCCTCTCATTGCCCCAGTGTAGGGCTCTGAGGTATCTATTGTTATATTTTGTCATGACCATGTAGCAATAAAAGAAACTGTGCAGGTTCTCGAAAATGAATTTTCAAGGACGAGAAATATTTAAAAGATTTTCAATTGACAGATTAAGTCAAATGACTCCTGTTCTTGATAACTCACTTTTCTCTCAAAACGAAAACTTTCAAGAATGATAAAATGAGGTCACATGAATGCCTGAACTTCTTTTTCTTTATTTTGAACACAATCAATCAAACATTTTTTTTAACTTTTTAATTTACTCGTCGTTTATGACACCCTCACCAAACGTGGAAAACGAGTAATTTTTTATTGAACAGACTTAGAGATCATCTCAGGAGTGCAGGTCACTTGAGCAAACAAACCAACGGCTTACATTCACATTCCAGTGAAAGTTAACTAAGCAAAGATGTAATTGTGAGAGAATGAGAGACAAGGACATCTAACTTATCCATATTATTAGCATTGTGACTGTTCTTTATAGTAATGACATAAACCTGAAAATCCTAATGAGTCATTGGAGACATCTAACAAAAACCTTCAAATTGCTCCAAGCATCATACAGAGTATTGCTTGACGACATCAGAACTCATGAGCGATTTTCCTCCGTGAATCTCAGCCAGCCTGCATCAATCAAATTTTGCACCTTACATTTCAGGGTCATACAATGCTCAATGGAATGCCTCGGAACTCCCCCATGATAAGCACGTGTCACTTTAGGGTTGTATTGATGTGCCATTATTTTCTCCTATTTCTTAACCCTTTTTGCACCATTTTAAGTACTGATTAATCTTAATTGTCAAATTAATTAGGCAGTTTTATTATTTGGGCCCATTAAGCTAATTTGATGTTTTTAATTTAATTTCAGGAATTAATGAAGCATTGGGCTTGAATCCTGAATTGGGCTTGGACTTGAAGAGGGCAGACTATTTTATTCTACAAAATTAGATCTTATCTTATCTTTATCTTATCTATATATTATTTAGATTTGATCTCATCTAGATATTATTAAATCTAGATCTTATCTTATCTAGATTTGAATTTAATTTATTTATCGGCTTGGATTTAAAAGATATTTGTAAGCTTTGGGGCTGAAAAATGATATAACAGCACCACGGTTCTAGTTTAGCTCTCTCTCTCTCTCTCCTCTCTCTCTCTCTCTTCTATTTTTCGTTTTTTTTTTACAATTCCAGTTCAGACTTTTAGTTTTATCAATAAAATTTCGTTCTCTATCTGATTAATGGAAGACTAAGTCCTCAGCGTTGTTTTCTCTTGAGGATCAAGCACAGTTCTCTTTGAGGTTCTATTATTATTGTTAAATTATGTTCAGTTTTTTTTCCTCTTCACTAATTACTCTGAATTTGTTGCTATTAATTCTTGCATGCTTAGTGCTTGATTAATTGTCTCTGCGCTTAATTTACGTTCATGCTTAATGATCGTTTATGAGTAATTGGTGTATGTGATGTTTAATCACATAATGAATGCCTTATGTTGAATTTCACTTAGTAATTTAATTTAGGGTTGGATTAAGTGGTTGAACTGAATAAGGATAAATTCTCGCAACCTAGGATAAGAGACTTGCTTGTGAATCAAGGGGAAGCAACGTATTTTAATTATGATATTTTCTAATTAAATTTTACTCACTGTTTAATTTACAAAAGCAAACAACCCCCCCCCCAATTTGTTACTATTTCCTACTATCTGTTATGAACATTTGGTTTATCATTGCTAGCTCGTTGGAAAACGACCTAGGATCACTTCCTAGTTACTATATTTTAATATTTATTTGATTCGGGTACGGCCTCAATCAAATTTGGCGCCGTTGCCGGGGAACATTGTCTAAAGGTTTATAATAGCTAGTGTCGTGTTAGTGTTTAATTGTTAGTGTTGTGTTAGTGTGTGTTAGTGTGTGTTAGTGTTGTTTAGTGTGTGTTCTGTTTTAGTTTTTCTGTTAAGTGTTTCCCCTGTTTCAGTTTTGGGTGTTTTGCTGTGAATAGTGTTTTGCGACGGATTTAGCGACCACTTTTGCTTGCGGCAAAATAGAGTAGTAATGGAAATCATGTAGCGACGGATTTTAGCGACCACCCTTGCTGAATTATTTGGGATTTTTTGTTTTAGTAGCTAGAGTTGTTATTTTTGGCTGAATTTTTTTGTGGTAACTTCTTTTAATCTATATTTTGAGGGAAAAATAGCTAGAGCCTTTAGTTTGGTCAGATTTGAAAGTTCCAAAAAAAGTAGCAAATTTGATTTTTGTCAAAACTTCAAACGACCATAATTTTTGCTCCGGTTATCAGAATCGCAATTATTATATATGTATTTGGGGTAGAAAAAAAGTTCCTATGCCGTGGCAGCTGTCCGTAGGTCGGCTGAGGTCTCCATCGTCCAACAAAAGTGATTCTGTCAAAAGTTTTTTTTATTTTTCAAGTATTTTTCTCTTATTTTTCTTGACTTACCATTTTTAGCTTATATAGTTAGACTTCGAATTTTCATTTGAAATTTTTTGTGCTATCTTCTCATCATTTTATAAGGTTGCTCACAAAATTTCAAGTCATTTGGATATCATTTAATGGTAGTTGTAGTTCAAACTTACACTGTTACTTGCATAAGAAGGCAACTAGTTATGCATGTTGAATTTAGTGTATGACTAGAGGAAATCCATCTGACTTACAACCCTTTGATCCTGAGATAGATAGGACATTTCATAGATTAGTTAGACATCATTTAGTACCTTTTGAGCATCCTGAGCATTATGATATTGGTGATTTTGAGCATTATAATTTTGAGCATTCTGATTTTGAATATTCTGAGAACATGGCACACCCTCCACCCCGTGAGAGGACTCTAAGGGAATTGGCTGCACCTGATTTCACCTACGAAAGCTTGTGCATCCAATAGCCTGATGAGGATGTCCCATATGTTCTTAAAACTGGACTGATCCATTTGCTTCCAAAGTTTCATGGCCTTGCAGGTGAAGACCCACACAAGCATCTGAAAGAATTCCATATTGTCTGCTCCACCATGAAACCACCAGATGTCCAGGAGAATCACATATTTCTGAGGGCCTTTCCTCATTCTTTAGAGAGAGTGGCAAAGGACTGACTATATTACCTTGCTCCAAGGTCCATCACGAGCTGGAATGACCTCAAGAGAGTATTCTTAGAAAAAAATTTCCCTGCTTCCAGGACCACGACCATCAGAAAGGATATTTCAGGTATTAGACAACTCAGTGGAGAGAGCCTATATGAATAATGGGAGAGATTTAAAAAATTATGTGCCAGTTGCCCTCACCACCAGATTTCAGAGCAGCTTCTTCTCCAATATTTTTATGAAGGACTCAGCAACATGGAGAGAAATATGATAGATGCTTCCAGTGGTGGAGCCCTTGGAGACATGACCCCTGTTGAAGCCAGAAATTTAATTGAGAAGATGGATTCCAACTCCTAGCAATTCAGTGCCAGAAATGATGCTATTGTCATTAGAGGAGTGCATGAAGTAGCCACGAATTCATCAAGTGAGACTAAGAAGCTTGAAGGTAAACTAGATGCCTTGGTTAACCTGGTAACCCAACTGGCCATGAATCAAAAATCTGCACCTGTCACCAAACTCTGTGGTTTATGCTCCTCTGCCAACCACCACACAGACCTTTTCCCTTCTGTGCAACAATCTGAAGCAATTGAACAGCCTAAAGCTTATACTGCAAACATCTACAACAGACCTCCTCAACCTCAACAGCAAAATCAGCCACAACAACATAACTATGACCTCTCTAGCAACAGGTACAATCCTGGATGGAGGAATCATCCCAACCTTAGATGGTCGAATCCTTCACTGTTGTTGGCCCAAGCAGACCATATGTTCCTCCATCAATCCAGCAACACAACAACAACAGCAACAGCCCCAGAAACAACAAACAATTGAGGCCCCTTCGCAACCTTCCCTTGAAGAACTTGTGAGGCAAATGACTATGCAAAACATGCAGTTGCAACAAGAGACCAGAGCCTCCATTCAGAGCTTAACTAATCAGATGGGACAGTTGGCTATACAGTTAAATCAACAACAGTCCCAGAATTCTGATAGATTATCTTCTCAATCTGTCCAGAATCCCAAAAATGTGAGTGCCATTACATTGAGGTCAGGAAAACAGTGTCAAGGACCTCAACCAGTAGCATCTTCCTCATCCGCCAATGAACCTGCCCAACCTCACTCTACTCCAGAAAAAGATGATGACAAAAATTTAAAGAATAAGTTACCAAACAATTTCTATGCAGGTGAATCTAAAGAGAAGCAGCATATCCCTCTTCCATTCCCTCCAAGAGCAATTTCCAACAAAAAAATGGAAGAGGCAGAGAAGGAGATCTTGGAAACTTTTAGAAAAGTAGAGGTAAACATACCTCTGCTGGATGCTATAAAGCAAATTCCAAGATATGCTAAATTCTTGAAGGAGTTGTGCACTAATAAGCGGAAGCTTAAAGGAAGTGAAAGAATTAGTATGGGCAGAAATGTCACCGCATTGATTGGTAAATCTGTTCCCCAAATCCCTGAAAAATGTAAAGATCCAGGTACATTCAGCATACCTTGTATTATAGGGAACAATAAGTTTGACAATGCCATGCTAGATTTAGGAGCTTCTGTTAGTGTTATGCCTCTGTCTATTTTTAATTCTCTATCTCTAGGTCCTTTGTAGTCAACTGATGTGGTAATTCATTTAGCTAATAGAAGTGTTGCCTATCCTGCTGGTTTCATAGAGGATGTCTTAGTTATAGTTGGTGAGCTGATTTTCCCTATTGATTTCTATATTTTAAATATGGAGGAGGGATTTTCTAAAGGATCAATTCCCATCATTCTAGGCGAACCTTTTATGAAAACTTCTAGAACTAAGATAGATGTATATGCAGGCACACTATCTATGGAGTTTGGTGATATAACTGTTCATTTTAATATTCTTGATGCTATGAAACACCCATCTGAAGATCTTTCTATATTTCGTGTTGAAATAATTAACCATATTGTTGATGAATACATGACTGATCTTCATTCTAATCTGCATGCCTGTCATTCTTCATGCATTGAATCTGAATTTGTACTTGATCATATGTCTGAATTTGATGTTGAGAGTGAATCTGAATTTGATATTGATTACATGTCTGCTGATGTTTTACCTCTTGAGATTGATTTTATAGAGTCAGATAGAACTAACCATGTTTCAGGAAGTACACATACCTCTGACTTTCTTTATGAGGTACAGGCTGAGAAACCATCTCTTTCTACCACTATCATGCAATCCACACCAGAATTGAAGCCTCTGCCATCAAATTTAAAATATGCTTACTTGGATGATAGCAAAAGTTTTCCAATAATTATATTTGCCTCCCTTGTTGATGAGCCAGAGGAGAAGCTATTATCAGTTCTCAAGAAGCATAAGAAAGCTATAGGCTAGACCCTGGCGGACATTCCTGGTATTAGCCCATCCATATGTATGCATCGAATAAATTTAGAAGATAGGGCTAAACCAGTAAGACAGCCACAGAGAAGACTCAACCCGGTGATTCTTGATGTAGTGAAGAAGGAGGTAACCAAGCTTTTGTAAACAGGAATCATTTATCTTATCTCCGACAGCCAATGGGTGAGTCCCGTCCAGGTAGATCCAAAGAAAACCGGCCTCACTGTGATAAAAAATGAGAAGGAGGAGCTGATTCCTACTCGGGTGCAAAACAGTTGGAGAGTATGCATCGACTATAGGAGGCTGAACCAGGTTACCAAAAAGGATCATTTTCCACTGCCATTCATTGACCAGATGCTTGAACGCCTGGCAGGTAAATCTCACTACTGTTTCCTTGATGGTTTTTCTGGTTATATGCAAATCACTATTGCTCCTGAGGATCAGGAAAAGACCACATTCACCTGCCCCTTCGGCACTTTTGCCTATAGGAGGATGCCTTTCGGCCTGTGCAATGCCCCTGGTACCTTCCAGCGGTGCATGATTAGTATTTTTTAGTGATTTTTTAGAAAATTGCATAAAAGTGTTTATGGATGATTTCACTGTATATGGATCCTCTTTTGATGTTTGTTTGGATAGTCTAGAAAAGGTTTTGAATAGATGCACTGAAACTAACCTTGTTCTAAATTTTGAAAAATGTCATTTTATGGTTGAGCAAGGTATAGTTTTAGGCCACATTATTTCCAATAAGGGCATTGAAGTAGATCCTGCAAAAAATTTTGTTATTTCACAATTGCCTTACCCCTCTTATGTGCGAGAGGTGAGATCTTTTCTTGGTCATGCAGGATTCTACAGGCGCTTTATAATAGATTTTAGCAAAGTAGCCCTTCCACTATCCAACTTGTTGCAAAAGGAGGTGGAGTTTGACTTTAATGATAAATGCAAAGAGGCTTTTGATTGCCTAAAAAGAGCACTGACTACCACCCCCATCATCCAGGCACCCGACTGGACAGCCCCTTTTGAGCTTATGTGTGATGCATCAAATTATGCATTGGGGGTTGTCCTTGCTCAGAAAATTGATAAATTTCCTAGGGTGATATATTATGCTTCTAGGACTTTAGATGTTGCCCAAGTGAATTATACTACTACTGAGAAAGAGCTACTAGCCGTAGTTTTTGCTCTTGAAAAATTTCGTTCTTATTTGCTTAGTACTCGCATTATTGTTTATATTAACCATGCAACTTTAAAGTACTTGTTGCAGAAGGCTGATTCCAAGCCTAGGTTGATCCAATGGATGCTCTAGCTCCAAGAGTTTGACTTGGAGATCCGTGATAGGAGCGGAGCACAAAATTTAGTTGCTGATCATTTGAGTCGGATCGAACATGTGTCTGATGAGGACTCACCCATTCGGGATGATTTCCCAGATGATCATTTATATATATTGTATACTATTTCTGATTCTCTTTCTACTCCCTGGTTTGCTAACATTGTCAATTATTTAGTTGCTTTTGTTTTTCCTCCCTTAGCATTTAAGGCTCAAAAAGATAAAATTAAAGTGATGCTAAGCATTTTATTTGGGATGACCCCTACTTGTGGAAATTGTGCAGTGATCAGGTCATTAGACGATGCAATCCAGATCATAAGACTGACTCAGTCCTGTAGTTCTGTCATTCTTCCGCACCGAGAGGTCATCTGGGTGTTCAACGGACAGCTCGCAAAGTGCTTGACTGTGGCTTTTACTGGCCCACCATCTTTAAAGATGTGTGGAATATTTGTAGCACTTGTGAGCAGTGTCAGAGGGCAGGAAGTGCACTTACATGGCGACAACAAATGCCTCAGCAACCTATGCTATTTTGTGAGGTGTTTGATGTCTGGGGTATAGATTTCATAGGCCCTTTTCCTGTATCTTTTGGTTATGTTTACATTCTCCTTGCAGTTGATTATGTTTCAAAATGGATGGAAGCCAAGCCCACTAGAACTAATGATGCTAAGGTTGTTGTAGATTTTGTCAGATCTAATCTGTTTTGCAGGTTTGGAGTACCTAAAGCAATCAATCGTTAGTGATCAAGGAACCCATTTTTGCAACAAATCAATGCATGCATTACTTAAAAAATATGGGGTTTTCCACAGGGTATCCACACCATACCACCCCCAAACCAATGGACAGGCAAAAATTTCTAACAAGGAGATCAAGAAAATTTTAGAGAAGATTGTGCAACCAAACAGGAAAGATTGGAGTACCAGGCTAGATGATGCTCTTTGGGCACATAGGATTGCCTACAAAGCACCCATAGGAATGTCTCCTTATCGGGTTGTCTTTGGAAAGGCATGCCATCTTCCAGTGGAAATTGAGCACAAAGCATAATGGGCAGTGAAGACCTGCAACTGCTCTATGGATCAAGCTGGTCAGGAAAGAAAGTTGCAAATGAGTGAGTTAGATGAGATCCGCCTAGAAGCATATGAGAATGCCAAGTTCTACAAAGAAAATACCAAGAAGTTCCATGATAGCTAGATAATTAAGAAGGACTTCATGGTTGGGCAAAAAGTGTTATTGTATAATTCTAAGCTCGGACTCATGAGTGGTATGTTGAGGTCTAAGTGGATTGGTCCTTTTGTTGTTACTAATGTTTTTCCTTATGGTACAGTTGAGATCAAAAGCGACTCCACGAACAAGAGCTTCAAGGTCAATGGACACCGACTTAAGCCATTCCTCACAAACCCTTCTTTAGTGGACGTAGTGGTGGAAGAGACTTCCTTACTCCATCCTACTCTTCCTCTACAATGACTTAGGGAGTTTTTCTTTCCTATCTCCTTTTTTACTTTTATTACATTTGTTTGATTCTATTTGATGGTTTAATTGCTTTTAATCTTTTACTTGTGCCACATTGAGGACAATGTGTTGTTTAAGTATGGGGGGAGTGTGCTCTTTGCTTTTGGTTTTGTTAGTTGTGTTAAATTAATTTAATTTTGTTAGTTTTGTTGGGTTCTAGTTTAATTTTGTTAGTTTTGTTGTGTTAAATTTACATGTTTATCTTTGAATTATAGGATATGTTCAAGTAATGGGTAATTTTTCTGAAAATAAAAGTCTCTTGACATTTTGTGACTTGAAATCCTTGTTTTTCCTTTACATGTCATGATAGTTTTGAAAGCTCAATTTGAAAGTGATAAGTTTACCTTTGTGAAAATTCGAACCATCCATCATCATAATCTTTTGGTGTGTTTTGCCCCATTGATTGCTTGCACAATAGCCTTGGCTTGATTCTTTTTTATGCTTCCTAATTCACATGCATATTTGGAAATGATTTAGGCTATTTCGTTCTTATAAGCTTCTAGCCAAATGGACTTACCTTGAATTAATTCCTTTGATAGCCCCTTTGAGCCTATTTTCCCCTTTCTTTGTTTTGAAGCTCATTACAAACCTTAAGTGAAAAACCATGATATCACCTTACCCTTAAGGAATTTTGGAGCTTTGAAATTGTTTTGGGAATAAGCTAGGAATAAGTGTGGGGGGGTATGTTTCATTGGAAGATAAGATATGATTTTTGGCCATGCTTGATGTGTGTGTATATATATATATATATATATATATATATATTGCCTAGTTATTTCTTTAATCTTCAATTTTGTACTGTTCAATAAAAAAATAAAAAAAATGAAAAATGAAAAAAAATATAAAAAAAAATCAGTTGTTGCAAATTCTGCAATTTCGTACTATTCAAAAAAGAAGAAGAAGAAGAAAAAAAGTGAAGTTGAATAAATAAGTCATGATATGAGAACTTGATTTGGGAGCCTTTGTTGATTTTGTTGATATTAGAGGGTTTGGGTTTACTACTTGTGCATAATTTCCACTTATTCCCATTGCTCCTCTATTCCTTTGGGATTTAGCTACTTATTCTATATTTTTTTCCCTACCTTGTCCTTGGCCCCATTACAACCTTTAAAGACCTTTTGATCCTCATATGCATGTGTTGTCAAGTCGTTTGTCAATTTTAGAATTTTGCCAAGTCTATGTGGTGTTTGTTTTCATGGGTGCTATATCAATTGTATATCTTGTGAGGCTTTATCAATTGTCATTATTGAGCTGATTAACTATTTTGCCATGATTGGGTTGCTTGGATGATTTTCATGAATGTCTTGACTCTTTGGATCTCTTCATGTTAGATGTTACCCATTCCTTTCATTCCTTGATGTTCATTGAGAAATATGTAAATGTTTTGGCTGTCTCTCTTTTATATCCTTGGATTTTGTTCTTTATTTCATTTTGCTCAGGAGTACAAAAGGCTAAGTATGGGGGATTTTGAACCAATGAACTCAGTGACAATCTCCTTGGACAGAAGCTTCTCTCGAATGAAATGAAAATCAATCTCTATGTGCTTAGTCCTTTCATGAAAAACTGGGTTTGAGGCAATATGAAGAGCATCCTGATTATCACAATACAACTTCATTGGCAACTCTTCACAAAACCTCAATTCCTGCAGAAACTATTTAATCCACATGAGCTCACAAGTAACCATAGCCATAGATCGATATTCAGCTTCTGCACTGGACCGAGCGACAACTGTCTGTTTCTTGTTTTTCCAAGAAATAAGATTTCCTCCAATGAAGACACAATAGCCTAATGTAGACCTTCTATCCATGGGACAACCATCCCAATCAGCATCACAATATCCCGATAGTTGTGTATTACCCTTGTCTTCATACAATAACCCTTGACCAGGAGCTTTTTTAAGATATCTCAGAATACGCATGACAGCATTCCAATGGTCCAAATGAGGATTCTGCATAAACTGGCTAACCACTCCCACAGCAAAGGAGATATCAGGTCTGGTAATGGTAAGGTAAATGAGTTTTCCCACAAGCCTCTGATATCTCTCGGGATCAGGATAAACTTCACTTTGATCTGCCATGAGCTTCAGGTTTGGATCCATAGGACTTTCAACAGGTCTACAATTCTGCATACCTGTTTCTTCTAAAATGTCAAGAGCATACTTTCTCTGAGAGATCACAACACCATCTCCTGATTGAGCTACTTCAATACCAAGGAAATACTTCAAAGGACCCAAATCTTTGGTCTGAAAATGACTGAATAAGCGCTCTTTTAGCTGGGTGATCTTAGTAGTATCATTCCCTGTAATCACTATATCATCAACATAGACAATTAGATAAACACATTTTTCAGGGGATGTATGACAATAAAATACAGAATGATCAGCTTCACTTCGTTTCAGTCCAAACATGCGGACAACATGACTAAATTTACCAAACCAAGCGCGAGGAGATTACTTCAACCCATAGAGAGATCGGTGAAGCTTACAAACAAGACCATACTCCCCCTGAGCAACAAACCCAGGAGGTTGCTCCATATAAATATCCTCCTCAAGATCACCATGGAGAAAGGCATTCTTAATATCAAGCTGATGGAGGGGCTAGTGACGGATAGCAGCCATAGCAAGAAACAGACGAACAGTGGTGAGTTTGGCGACAGGAGAGAAAGTGTCACAGTAATCAATGTCATATACCTGTGTGTAGCCCTTAGCCACCAAGCGAGTCTTAAGCCAATCAACCTTACCATTGGGCCCAACTTTAACAGTGTAGACCCATCTACAACCCACAGTGGTCTTATCAGGAGGAAGAGAAACAAGCTCCCAAGTACCATTATCTTCAAGAGCCTGCATCTCATCAACCATAGTCTGTCTCCAGCCAAGATGATCAAGTGCCTCACGGACAATGGAAGGAATAGTAAAGGAGGCCAATGAGAAAACAAAGAAACTATATGAAGGAGACAAACGATGATAACTTAAGAAATTATAAATAGGATGAGGATTACGAGTAGAGCGAATACCTTTCCTGATGGCAATGGGCCAATGTGTGTCAGAATGAGAAGAAGAGGTGGAAGGAGCCATGAGTGGAGGACTGGCTGAAGAAGAACGAGAACCACAGGGAGAAGCTTCAGGTACTGGAAATCCAATCTGCGTTGTCCTGGGTTGATTTGTAATCAAAGGTGAAGATACAACTTCAGGTGAATCCGGTGAGGAAGAGGGACCAACAATGACATTTTGGTCGAAGTCATCTAGAGGATAAGGAGAAGGAATAGGGAGAACTTCTTGAAGAGATGAAGAATGGTCTTCGGAAGGTGAGAAGAATGGTCTATCTTCAAAGAAGGTTACATCTGTAGACATGTAGTATCTTCTCATGGTTGGAGAATAACATTTGTAACATTTTTGAAGACGAGAATAACCCAAGAAGACGCATTTAACTGACCTAGCAGAGAGTTTGTCTAAACCAGGAGACAAATCATGGACAAAACAAGTACAACCAAACACTTTAGGAGAGACATGAAATAGTGGATCATGAGGGAAGACGATTGAGTGAGGGATTTGGTTTTCAAGAGAAGAAGAGGGCATCCTATTGATTAGGAAACAAGCAGTAAGCACTGCATCTCCCCAATGATGTGTAGGAACATTTGAATTTAACATTAGGGAGCGTGCAGTTTCAACAAGATGACGATTCTTCCTTTCTGCTATGCCATTTTGTTGTGGTGTGTGAGGACATGTAGACTGATGTAAAATGCCCTTGGAAGACAAAAAAGAAGAAAGATCATGAGAGTAATATTCTTTAGCATTGTCACTCCTAAAAATTTTAATTGTTTTTCCAAATTGATTCTCAATCTCATAATAAAAAGACACAAATATAGACAAAAGTTCAAATCTGTCTTTCATTAAATAAACCCAAGTACATCTGGAGAATTCATCAATGAAGGTTACAAAATATCGAAAACCAAAAGATGTAACACGACTTGGTCCCCAAATGTTAGAATGAATGGTAGAGAAAGTCGAGTTACATCTTTGTACAGTTTGAGGAAATGACGACCTGACATGTTTTCCTAGTTGACAAGACTCACAATCTAAGACTCGAAGATTCTTGAGACTAGGAACCATCATCTTCAATTTTGGTAAACTTGGGTGACCTAGACGATCATGCAAAAGTTTGGGCTTTGAGATTGCAAAACAAGCCCCAGGTGGACTGGATTCCAAGTAGTAAAGTCCTTGTGATTCATGTCCTTCTCCAATCAGTCGCCTCGTCCCATGTTCCTGAATAACAAACGAATTAGCTGTAAAGGTTACTGAATAATTTAACGAACGCGTTAACTGACTTAATGAAATTAAATTATAGGGACACTAAGGAATGAATAACACAAAATTCAATTTCAGAGAAGGAGATAATGAAACTTGACCACTTCCTTGAGACACAACCTTGGAACCATTGGCTACAGTAACGTGGTGAGGAATTTTTGGAAAAGAGAAGGATGAAAAGGAGGATTTGTTACCAGAAATATGATCAGAGGCACCTGAGTCGAGTATCCAAGAACTAGAACCTTCAATGGATAGAGAGATACAGGCTGTTGAAACACATGGTACAAATGAGGATTGAGCTTGGTTGCTGGGTTTCTCGGATTTAAGCTTCAAATACTCCTGATACTCCTCATCAAAAAATCTAGACTCTGCTTTCTCTGAACGAGAGACCTATGCGACCTTGTCGGGAAACCCATGCAACGAATAACAATTCTCTTGGGTGTGACCCATCCTCTTGCAATAAGTGCAATGAGGACGTACACCCCTTCCACTGCGACCTCCTCTGTTGTTGCGGCTACTTCCTCTTCCTCGAGACGCAACCATGGCTAACGTCTCCACTCCATCAGTAGGATTCTCATCCTTCAATAAATGAGGCACGCAGAGAAGCCTAGTGATGAGGGAATCCATCGATGGAATCTGGTCTCCAGCAAGTACTTGATCACGCACATGATCAAAGTCTGAATGCAAGCTTCTCAAAATAAGAACCATGTAAAACTTGTCAAGTTTCCTATTCACTTCTTCTAATGAATCAGCTACAAGGAACTTTCTCAGTTCTTCCACGGCAGCTCGAGCCTTACCCACATGAGCGATCATGTCATGACTAGTTTGCTTGAGGGCTGTAACTTTCATGGTTGCATCAAACAAACTTTGGATATCATTGGCAAAGATTTTTTGGGCTTTCTTCCAAAAAGAACGACATGATTTAAATGATCGAAGAATTTCCAAGATATCCGGCTCAACTGATTACCATAACACAACACACAGTTGATAATTAAGCTTCTCCCATTCAGGTCTTTTATCATCTGAAACAAAATCTGAGGTTTTCTCCAAGTGGTAATGGTGTCTTTGACCAAGGAACCACAACTCCACAGAAACAGACCACGAAAGGTAATTTTTCCCGTTCAGCTTTGCAATGGTGATGGTTGGGGTCCCGGAGAATGAAAAAACAAGTCCAGAGGAGGCCATTTAAGAGCCAAACAGCAAACTCTAACACACAAGAGAGGAAAACACACAAGAGCTGACCAAACGGTTTGTCGGAAGGAGGTGAGGCCTGAAACGCACCCAAGAGGCAACAACGAAGCTGCCGAGACCGGAAGGGGCAGCTTCCGACGCCGGCACGGCGACGCATGAGCTGCACGCGTCGACAAACACGCGAGGAAGAAGCGACGCGTGGGGCGTCCGACGGCTGCGCAAGTTCCAGGGGTGGATCACGCTTTTCGAGGCGATCCGAACCCTGGTCTCGCCGAAAAATCCATCGGAGATGACGACGATCGACGACGACGACAGACGACAGCGACACAGTGGAGGACGACGAACGGCGCGACGAAGGACGACGGTCGAAACCTGCTCTGGTACCAACTTGAAACTGAAGGAGAAATTTCCTCCTTTCTCTCACAGCTTTATTCATTTCAAAAAAGATATATATATATATATATATATAGAGTACAAGATGGAGAGAGAAGGACAGTGACAGTGACAGTGACAACTCACTGCTGCCCTTCTGAACAAGCTTACTAACAAAACTACCTAATATAGATAAAATACAAGGATATCCAACACTCCCAAGCAACACATTCTAAGTGCTCACATCAATTTCTCTACCAATTTCCATCTATCGTCAAATACTCAACAAATCAAGCTTCAACAGTTCTTTCTCGCCACCTTCTCTGATAGCTGTCTAGTTCAGACTCAAAGCCCACACATTTTACAACTTCATCTATGAACCAGAACTGTTGAAAACCCGCCCCAATCCACCCACCACCCGCATATGAGAGATCTACGGTCGGATGCAGTTCAGAAAAATCAATTTTCGGTTTTGGTCAGATTGAGTCATTTTGGCCTACAACCAACCCAATCTGACCGATGCTCACCCCTAATATGAGCTTGACTTCAAAAAAATATTGATTAAATTTCTAAGAGGAGAAAATGATGAATTGTGCAACAATGCGGTGATTAAAATATTCCTTGTCCATTCGAGACTTGTCATTATCAAATATTACCTTCATTACATAACAAAGACCATTCAAAAGGAAACATAAAACAAATATTTTGACAAATTGTAAAGGAGATCTAATTATTCATCAAACTCATGCATGTGATCTAAAAGGTAGTTGGCAGCCAGCTCCTCATTTTTGTTACAAGCAAAGTACACCTCCAATACAGTTGCACGATCAAAACCCATTGCTTCGAGCTGGAGCAAAAACAAGGATTAAAAGTCAATGAAATTAAAGAAGAACCACTTAACAAGATATTCACCCTGCTATTCCTAAAAAGCAGGAGGGTGTTGTTTTCTACTTAAGATCAGAAGTGAGACTACATTTTTTTTAATGAGGAACATGTAATCAAAATCCATATAATTTTTTAACAAATGGAAAATGCAAGCAAAATGTCAAATGCTAATTGTACAGCTCTACAAACTCGTCCAACTGTACCAGTGACTCCAGGTAGGTTTAAACAGAAGAGTTTGGATAATGTAGGTTGTCAACATAAATTATGTAAAATTATTTATAGACTTGGGCTGTGTTTAGTTTAGCATTAAAGAAGACAGAATCCTGTGAGAAGAATGTATTTTACCTCGAACAGAGCATGTGATGTTCATGTTTTAGGCAAAAATATGTTCAGGTTTCTAACTTAGTTTTAACTCCCTCGTTGTAAAAGTAGCATTACAAAAGTATCCTTTTATACTATATATTACTAACTTAATAATATTAAATAAGTTGTACTTGTTTTAAATTTAATAGTTATATATCTAAAAGTGATTCTCATTTACACTATTCAAACAGCATTGCGTCAAAATCACTAAAATAAATGTTTCCAAGCATAAGCCCAATCCATTAAAACCTACTTTTAACCAAAACAAAAATATCCTCATCACATCCTATTATTGAATTATAGACCTTTAAATAAGCAAAATTACAGATGAAATTGATTAATGTAAGAAAAAGAAGCCAGGAAGTTTGAGATGAAAATAAAGTTTCCAATGTTCTAGAGGCATCAGACAGGGAAAACTATATATAATTCATTGTTCAATATAAACAAGACTCGAGAGGATAAACTTACACGCTCAATTGCTTGCCGCTCCTCAGGGGTGACAGTCACTGCTTGCGGCATGGCACCAGCCAGCTGTCCCAGTATATTTCTAAAACATAACAGAAAATTAAGTCACCGGACATCAATTAATAGGTAAAAAGAAAAACAAAACAAAATGAAAATGCAAAGAATAGATTAACCTTACCCCTCACCCCCTTCAACAGGTTCATTAATTAGGCGAAGGAAGTCAACTTGATGCTCTTGAATCAATCGCATAAGATGAGGATTTTGTTTGCCAAGCTCTTGTAGCATAGGCTGCAAGAAACGCAAAATTCAGGGAACTGTGATGAAGAGAATATAAAAACAGAACATACACTACCAAGCCAAAGAAGAAATTAAAAAACCTGCAATATTTGTGGATTAGCCTGTACCATAGCGCGTAAGGCTTGGAACTGAAACACAGCACAGCATTGAAAAATCCAGCTTAGACAAGCCTGGCAAGTACAAAATTAAGTGGTGGGACAAAGGCAAATATAGTGAATACCTGTTGACTGTTGCGAAGAAAGTCTAAGGAACCAGCACCAGCAGCACCAGACCCAACATTAGGAAGGCCCTGTCATCTAACAGTATTAAGTACACCAAAATATTTGTCCTCTATCTTTTTTCTTCAATAAAAAAATGTTTCTGAAGCTACCTGGGGAAAGAGGTCTAAAGGATTAGCATTAGGTCCACTAGAAGGAACAGATGCTGGTTGTGCTGCCTGTGGAGTATCAGCTGGAGGATTTGAAGGTTGAGCACTTGCAGGCACTCCGGTAACTGGTGGAGCTTCGGCTTGCTCTGGTATGCCCTAACAATTATCAAGAACGAACAATATTTTAATTAGATAGAGTGCAAGAGAACATAATACAAGAATCAAAGCAATAATCCAATGCCAAATTTCCAAACAAATGGAAGCAAAGCCAAACTGTAGGAAAAACAGCCATTAGAATATGTAGTTATATCCTAAAATTCACATACAGAATACAAATATTCAACAGCTCTCTCGGGGTTGTTATAAGCAGCACGAAGGGTGCGAACAACAGTATCCCTGTCCCAGCTTCCTCCACCCATGTCAAGGATTTGCTGAATTGTTCCCTCCAAGTTACTTCCAGCAACAAGATTGGATGCTGCCTGCCCATATATATCAGACTCTGGCCTGCTTCAAGAAAGTTTCTTTTAACAAGAAATTTAAAACAAAGAAATGGGAATTGAAAGAATGTTCCATCTTCAAAATAGGAATCTAACAAGTAAAAGGTGAATTCCAATGATAACAGAAAACAAAATATTACACAGAAGAGCCTGAAAATATAGGAGCAGGAGCTGGAGCTGGAGCAGCTGGTGCAGGTGCAGGTGCAGGAGCAGCTGTTGGGGCAGTAACAGGTGTAGCCCTGTCAAAATGGAATGAAGTTGTAGAAAGAATATATTTGACATCAAAAATATTTTAATTAAAATTTATCTAAACTAATTGAAAGAGAAAGAAAAGAAATAAAAAAAATCACGACTCACGATGCTCCAGTTGAAGCAGGAGCTTGAGGTGCAGTAGACACAGAAGTTGAAGTAGGAGTTGCACTTGGCTGCATAATTTGACACATCAGTTAATGAAATTTTCACAAGTTAAAAGAGGGGAATATATATTTTTTTTAATTTCTATGTCACTTAATAAAATGTCAACCTTATAACAATTTTCATTTTCTTTTTCTTCCCCTTTCTCCCCATCTGCTTTTTCTCTTCATTATAATCTTTTATGAGTGGAATGGAATTCACAAGTACTAATAAAGATTGAATAAATAAAATACTGTTCAAACAATGCATGCCAATTTTCTCTTTCAGCTGAAGCTACTCTATACATGACAAATTACACTAAGAAAAATAAACAATAAGAAAAGCCAGCCAACAGCAAGTAAACAGAAGTCCATGTGGGCCAGTGCAAAAGTTTAATGCCTCAGCATAAACCTAAAGGTCAGGCTAATAATAGTGTATTAAAAAATTAGACTTGTCCAAACCAACCAGCCCAATCAGCCTGGCTTCATGTTCAGTACCAAGCCAAGATCATGGTCAAAACTGATCAAAATGAGGATAAATGGGATGGAACAAGTAAAAGTCAAATTCAGAGTTCAGACATAAAACTTTCAATTCTGAAGGGGTGTCCATGCTTTGTCCCTATTTTATTTTTACAAATGCTTTATTATTATTCACTATGCATTAATTGATATTTTTCTTGGATCTCATTGCGAGAAAATTTGCACAACAGCGAACTGTTATAATTTACAAAGCACTAAGTTTTTTTTTTTTGCACAGCAAAAATAATTATATTAATAATAGGTCAGTATTAGCAATACTGACAAATAACAATTAAATACAATAGGCAAAACCTGCCAATCCCAAGCTACTAAAAAAAGACCAGCACAGAAGCTGGGTACCCATCAATCAGACAACCCTACGACATTTCTTCCTTCAATCTGACAGACCATTGATTAAAGTGAGTATGGAAATCTTGCTCCATACAACGTAACCATGACCAAGTGTGGAATAAAGCTTCGTCCATGACTTTTTCGGAGCTGAAAGTCTGATTTTTGAAAATCAGAGAATTTCTATGCTTCCAAATAGTCATAGATAAAGCTATCCAAAGCACTTGCCACGTTTTCTCTACTGAGGTTTTCCCACTCCAATAACAGAATTGCTGAAAGTGATATCTAGGTTCCAGTGGGAAAGGACCCACTCTATTGACCCAGCCCAATGCCTCCCACCAAATATGTCTAGTTTTTATGCATGAATACATAACATGGCCCACAGATTCCTCTTCCATATCGCAGAGAGGACAATTAAAAGAAAGCAACTCCACATGTCTCCTCCTTAGATTATCCTTGGTAGGTAATCTGTTCTTGAAGATTCTCCAAGCACTAAGTATTCGTAAAAAAAACAAATTAAAGATGGCAAGGTTATCAATGGCAGATGACAGAAGGCCGAAATTCCACCATATAAACACACCATTACAGCTTATGGTATCACCATAACAGGCCTCCTTTTAGAAATTGCCTATGGCAGAGGGGTAAAAAATCCCATGTGATAACATTATGTCAGAGCACTATAACAGTTATTTAACAATATTGGTTGAGATGTAAAGAATTCACCCAATTGAAATATTTCTTCCAACCCTCATCCAATGTTGTTAAAAAACCTTTATGGTGCCGCCATAATGTTCTAGCATAATGGTGGCACTATAATGGTCATTTAACAACATTGGATGTAGGTTGGAAGAAAGATTCCGATTGGGTGAATTCTTTCCATCAAAAACAATGTTGTTAAATAACCATTATAGCACCTTTGTAACTCTATAACGTAATAGCATTATGGTGATGCTATAATGGTTATTTAACATTGGATGGGGGTTGGAAGAAAGATTCCAATTGTGCAAACTCTTTACATCTCAACCAATGTTGTTAAATAACCATAATAGTGCCACCATAACACTACAACATGGCATTTTTCAACCCCTCTGCCATAGGCAATTTGTGAAGGAAGGACGGCTATGGTGGCACCATAGGCCGCAGTGGCATTTTATATGGCAGAATTTTGGCCTTAAATCATATTCCACCATCCCCCATTTGATTACCTTGATCAACTTGTCTAGCTCAATCATTTTCTCTCGGCTATGATTTCCTCTGCTTTTTACTTCAATGGTAAAAACAGATTTGGTACTAAATTCATGAAAAGAAAATGTACTTGATAAATATTTATTCTTTTCCCCCTTATTTATCAAGCCATTGATCAATAATTTTTTGCTGGGTTGCTGTAACACAGTTATTGATGAGAAAGATTAGAAAATGATGAAAAGTAAACTATAAGCAAGATTAGGATGACCATTTTATGTTATGGTTTTAATCTGTATTGTTATACTTTCCTGTTGAGGTTTGCTTTATTAAGATGTTGAAAGTCAAGTATTTAATCAACATATGAAATTAAATTCTGTTTAGATACTTCGATATGTTTTTTAAATTTTATTGTATTAGGCAGTTGTTAATGGCGGATGGCGGTTCATGGCGGAAAGCCAAAAATCCGCCATAAAAATATGACGGATGGTGTAACGGAAAATGGCGGACGTCATGGCAGACAAAAAAAAATATATACACATAAATATCAACAAAATAATCGATAAAAAATAAATATAAATAAAAAATTAAAAAAACAATGGATTGCATTCAAATAAACTAAAAAAGTTTCATGAGTTCACACAATAACCAAGTACCAACACCAAATAAACTCATTCAAGAGTTCAAAATAACAAAAGGATAAAAGCATAAAAAACAGAAAAAGGGGTGTCAAACAGAAAAAGATCATAAAAAAAGGGATGAACAGAAAAAAAAGGGGTGAACCAACAATAAAAAAGGGGTGTCAAACAGAAAAAAAAAACAGAACAAAAAAAACAAGAAAAAAAAACATAACCACCTTGCCGTCACAGACTGTAGCCGTTGCCGCCGCCGCCACCGTCACCGTCCGTTCGTCGTGTGTGTGGTGCGCTGGTGCGGGGTGCCGTGTCGCGAGCATGGTGCTGGGTGCTGAGTTTGCCGTCGTGGTGCAGGTGCTGGTGCGGTGTGCTGCGTCGCGTTCGCGTGGTGCCGCTGGAGTTCCATGTTGCTGTTCCTGCTCGCGCTGCTCACCATGTGAAAATCGGGTTAGGGTTGGGTCAGGTCAGCCCAACACGACCCATTGCGAAATTTTTTTTAAAAAAAAGGCAGTTTTCCATCATTTCCGCCATTACCGCAATTCCGCCATGGCGCCGCCATCCGCAACCCACAACGCCACCGCTATTTGGTGGCGTTTTTTCAAATTTCCGCAACGCTATTCCGCCATGGCACCGCCATGACCACTATTTGATAACACTGGTATTAGGTATTTAGGTAAAACTCTTATGAGATTACAAGTTTAGTCTATGAAAACTTTTACGTAGACTCTCAAATTTGACAACTGTGAAATTGAGAAGTCTCAAAAGTTTCTTTGTTTTTCCTTTTTTTGATAAAATAAAAAACTTACTTTTCTTTGGAAGAAAAAATTATTACTTTTGGACAAACAAGCACATCATTAATACGGAAGAAAAAGCCCAAAATAACACTAAATACCAGTTGAAGGCACTCTTTCCTTTTAGCTTGCATTTGTAACTTGTTTGGGTCAGACACATGAATAGAAATTGATGTGATCACATTTTCCACTGAATCATTTTATATGTAGTTATTCTATAAATTTTAATGTAATATCAAAACAATAATCAAATCAAGTAGTGGAAAAGCCCCAAGAACAAGAATAGCCAAATAATGTTAACATAAACAACAGTGCTCATTAACTTATTATATTATCTCACCTTAGCTGAAGGTGCAGTTGAAGTAGTAGATCCTTCACCAGATGAACTCTTAGTCTGCCATATTTTGAGCAGACTATAATTTAGTATTCAATAAATGACTATTTATGAAACTAAGAATTTGTAGAAGTACCATTAATTTCTCATTGATTTAACTCTATACATAACTCTCAACATTTTAGGGTGAAAGACTGCAAGTGATCCTTCAAGCTCTAATTACTTGCAATGAGAAGATAATCCAGTCATACAGAAACATGCATGTGACCGATAGTCAAGGTAATTTAGCAAGTCAAGACATAATCATAGCTATCAATCCCAGATAACAGTGTGGAGCAATCAACCCCAAAAACTACAATAGTGGGATAACGGATAGTAGGATGACCACTACCATGAAATTTATAGATGTAGATTAAATAACTTATATCACATCACACATATATAAATGCTCAAAAAAGCTATCCACAATTGAATACATACTAGCAATTAATAATTAAAATTCATAAATTTAAGCCAAAAACAGATGTTTATAACAAGAGTCAATCAAGTAATATAAAAGGGAAAAAAAGTATAGCAAGAAATGTCAACATAATCGCACTCAACTGTTGAATCATTTGATTTCTTATCATTTATATCAAATTTCACTTAATTTGGGCATTTGTTGGTTAGTTATCTAGCAATAGACATTTGCTTATATTTAAACAATTATTATCTATCAAAATAAAGTAGTGCGATCAAGTATCAATTAATTTTTTATTTGCATAATTTTATAAACTTAATTTACTTTATAAAAACTTTCTATTCAACAATTGGATTGAATAATCTCATTCTACAAAAAGTTATTAAGTGGTTTAAGTGTAAAAATTTGACACCCGGTGTCAATTGACCCTATATCGTGTGTGTAACAGAACATAGACCTCTCTGTGACGTGAGCAAACCAGATCCCAAACGATGTGAAGCAATACAAAACAGAGTGCCAGAGGTCCCCAAATTGTGGGTTGGCCAAATATGCAGGTGAGAGATGTAGGTTTGATGGTTGGTGTCAAAGAGAGAAGAAGCATAGTTTGATGGTGATCAGTGAGAGTAGTGCATTATTTTGGCCTTTGAAAGAAAAGGAGTGAGTGGGAAAATAGGATTTGTGTTCTGATGAAAAATCAAAACACAAACCGTTTTTTCATTTCATCTTACACAGCTGTGTAAGATGAATTTCTTGTCCCCATTCTCTGAATATCCTTCACTCTTTAAATAAAAAGGAACCTTGACACCACCACTTGTGATGATGTATCAAGCTTGGAATAGGAGAAATAAAAGGTTGGAATAGCAAAAAGTTCAAGGAATCAAATTGTGGAAAAAGAAGGCTAAAAAGTTGGTTTATATTTAGGCACTTAGATAGCATAGATCAGATTTTTCTTGCAATGGCTTATACATGGAATTTAATCTAAAATACCAGTAGTTGAACCTCAAAAAGCATTCACATTGAATGCCCAATCTGACCAAATAAACTCAGTAAGATCTCACATTATCATTATCATTAACTCTTGTATGACAAACAATCAAGATCACTAGTTAGATTGTGAGATTGCACAATCTTACAATCCTACCCCCAATATCTCAAGCCGTAAATGCAGTAAGATCTCACATTATCATTAACTCTTGTATGACAAACAATCAAGATCACTAGTTAGACTGTGAGATTGCACAATCTTACAATCCTAGCCCTACTATCTCAAGCTGGATCATGCATTGAATTGTGCCTCGGTGGGATCGCAGCAAGATTGAAGCAAAATCGTGGTATCAAACGATATTTTGCTATCATGGGAATTGGGTCTTTCAGACCAAGTTGTGTGACCTGATTCACCAAACTTACTTTTCGTGACGTAAAATGTGTTTTTTGCTCCATGTTCTCTCTCGAACAAACATTTACACAATTGCACCCTATTCTCTCTCAAACATCTCCATCACTCTCATTCTGAAATCTATTTCTGAATGTCATCACTCTTGCCTCTCACACACCATCTCAATCAACCCTTTTTGCACATCAGCTGTCTTCATCCCTCTCTTCTTGTGTTGGTGGTCTTAATTTTGTAATCAATGAAAATGGCTTCTGATGGTGCTGGGCAAGGTGATAGTGGGACAAGGGCTCATGGTATTGGGGCAGCATATGTACATCAAAGGTGATTGTGATGAGTTCATTTAGTCTTATCTAGGTCAAAACTTAACCCAAATGGTCTACCCAAACAACTTTTTACTTGTAGATATGTTGCAGCTTTCATTTGAAGTTAATGAACTAAGTACTTGCATGCTTGTGAGATACGTCAAATCGTTGAGTACAAAACTCAAACAAAATTCAGCTCAGATCACAATCACATTTAGTTCAAATTGAAATTGGAGGTATTTATCCTAAAAAAATATCATTATAAATAATAAGTCACAGTTTACACAAGCAATCACCATCAATTTGCTATATCGCAACTATTGCCAACCATGTCAGATTCAAAACACCAAATAACTAATAGACCTAAACATGAACTAAGCACATAATAATACATAATACACAAGTAGTTTTTAAGTTTAAACAACTATCTACACAGCCAAATAATTGAATACATTTTGGTAGTACAGAGATCAATGCAGTTTCCTTTTCAAAATAGGAAAAAAAAAATAAGTAAATAAAAGAAATTTTCACCTTTGATAGCATAATTACAATAAAACTACTTTCAGCTACTTTATTTTCCTCCAAAGTAGTACCATCTTTTAGAACTTTTCCTTGATGAATAAGCATTTGCTGTGCAGCAGGATAGACATCTGCACCCTGAACAGTTTCTATATTTTTCTTCACTTCAGAAAGCTGTAAATAATATCCACAATTAATCAAATATTACAGACTAATTACTGTAGTTCAGAAAGAACAGAATATGGTAGAAACATAATGAGAGAAGTATGAAGCACATAATTAAAAGAAGAATTAACACACTCTTAAACACCCTTATTTCATATATAACTCTAAAGTGAGGGGTGTGCTTTAGAGAGAAAAAAAGACAGTCATGTTTAAAAAACTCAAAGGAGTGGAACTTAACAATTTCATCATTTGTTATACTTAAAATTTGTATGCATTTTATCACATTCTCAACCATTTGTCTTAATCAACAGTTATAACTCCATAAGTTTCCTCTGAAACACCACCTTCACTCAGAGAAGCCAAATTCCCTAATTTCAGTTATCCATGATGGTTTAACAACAACAAGCTCAAGTCTTAAACAATGTTAATTCCAACAGGTCATAGTTCAGTTAGTTATCAACCAAAGTGTATGATGTAGCAGTGTATACAACGTCAGTCATGTGCAACTACAATGGATAATGATTCCCATATGGGCATGATCTCCCAATAGTAATCAAAACCAGTATTAAACCAGAATTTCCATCCTAGCATAACCTTTTTTAAATTCCCAAGAAAAGTTCCAAACAATATCAAAGAGTGAAACTTATTCATTATCATGCTCCAATCATGCAACCACTTACTAGCAATTGGTCTTACACTCTTGCCTAATACACAACAAATAAACAGGGCAGGCCATATTAATTCCACACAAAATCACGCACATAAACAAAGCACTAAATTCAGAACCTAAATTTAACACTCAATTACCAAAAATAAAAGATTGATCGGGGAATTATAAATTGCCATCACTCAAAATCAACAAAAAAAAAAAATCGACCAACAAGGAAGGTAAAACCCTAGTTAATCCTCAAATTCAAGGTTTCTGCTCGCGCAATCAAAGCGGGGGGAAAAAAAGCGACAAGTCACGATCGAAATTCAATTGAAGAATGAGAGTGTTAGGGGGCAAACCGTGTCCGAAGGGTTCACTTCAATTTCGAAGTGCGTGCCCTTGAGAGTCTTCACGAAAACCTTCATCTTCGTCGCTTTTCGCCGTTGCTCGATCGCCGATTGAACAGCCTCGGGGGTCTCGCCGGCGAGGCTTCGCTCCACCGATCCGAAAAGGGGTTTTCTGCCCTAACTAAACGACGACGCTCTAGAGAGAGAGAGAGAATAACTGAGTGCGCAAGAATGCTACCCCGAAACGACTGTGAGCAGAATCACTTTTTTATCACGTTTTTATTTGATGAAAGGCGAAACACAACATCTCGTTTCGTTTAAATAGGGGTTTGCTGGGATACGATTGCCATGCGCCGTGGTTAGGGTTGAGATTCACGCGGCGGCGATGGCTCTTTGTGAAGACACGTGGACACTGCATGGGCGAGTGGCATTCACGTAATGGAAAATTGGTTTGGGCTCAAAGTCGAGAAGTGTAGGTCTACCTGTCTGGGAAAGAAAGTTACATGATTAGTTTAGTAGTTAATTATTTAAATTTTAACTAATTAATTATTTGTTAAAAAATTACGTAATTTCTTAAAAAAAAGATGTAATTATTTATTAAAATAAATAATTTTTTATATATGTACATTAAATATCTTAAAATCATTCATTCTTATTTTAAAATGTATTAATGATTTATTTAAAAAGATCTATGTGTATTAATTTTTTAAAAATATTAATTATTTACCAAATTTCGTAAATTTTTTGAAAGCATTAACTATTTTTCAAAAACAAGTAATTATTTATAGGATAAAAAGGGTTTTACACTGGTAAGTTTATTAATTTTTAAAATTAATTTTTAAAATAATTTAAATGGTGATTTGTAATTGAATAAAACTTAACTAATTTTTTTCTATATGTGTATTAATTTTCTGAAAATCTTTAATTATTTTTTATAAAATTATTAATTTTTTGGCTTAAATTTAATTTTGGTTCTTTTATTTTTCAAAATTCACAATTTTATTTCCTTTATTTTAAAATAGATATATTTAGGCCTAATTTTTTTAACAACCTATAACTTTAGTCTTCCTATTTTCAAACACAGATATTTAGTAGGTTTTGTAAAATCCAAAATTTTGGTCCTTTCGTCAAATTTGATAGATAAGAAATTAACTTGATGTGACACAAATTTACACGTGATACGGGATTGTTTTTTTAATCTATGTTATAGTCAACGTTAATTTCTTAACTATCAAGCTTGACAAATGAATCAAAATTGCAAATTTTATAAAAGTGAGAACTAAATGTCTTTATTTTAAAATAAGAGAACTAACATTATGGATTTTAAAAAATAAGAGAATTATCTATATTTTAAAATAAAGGGACCAAAACTGCAGAATTTTAAAAATAAGAATATCAAAATTGCATCTAAGCCTATTTTTTTCTATACAATAATTTTTTTCTATATTTATATTAATTTTTTGAAAATTATTAATTATTTATCAAAATTCTTATTAATTTTTTGAAATCATTAACTATTCAAAAATAAGTAATTATTTATAGAACTTAATTAACTTTTTTCTATTGGTGTATTAATTTTCCAAAAATCATTAGTTATTTTAAAAAAATTAATAGTCTTTTCTATATGTGTGTGAATTTTTTTGAAAATCACTCATTAGTTTATCAGTTTCTTTCAATTTTAATTTTAATTAAATATTTTTAAAAAATATATAAAAAAATAACTTTTTTCTATATGTGTATTAATTTTCTGACAATTCTTAATTTTTTTTTCATAAATAAGTAATTATTTATAAAAAAAAGTAATTTTTCTATGTGGGTATTAATTTTTTCAAAATCATTAATTATTTCTCAAAACTCATAAATTTTCTATATGTTTATTAATTTTTTGAAATCATTAAATACTAAAAAAAAGTAATTATTTATATAAATTAATTAATTTTTTCAATTTTTATATGAATTTTCTGAAAATCATTAATCATTCTTAAAAACATAAGTAATTATTTATAAAATTATTATATATGTGTATTAATTTTTGAAAATAATCAATTATTTATAAAAAAAATTAATAATTTTTTCTATATCTGTATTAATTTTTTGAAAATCATTAATTATTTATAAAAAATTCTATATATGAATTTATTTTCTGAAATTCATTAAATTTTTTCTTGAAATAATTAATCATTTTATAAGAAATTCCAAATGTGTATTAATTTTTTCAAAATCATTAATTCTTTTTAAAAGTATTTAACTATTTATAAAAAAAATTATAATTTTATGTGTATTAATTTTTAAAAATGTTAATTATTTTTTTAGAAAATCTTTTTTCTATGTGTGTATTAATTTGTAAAAATAATTAACTATTTTAAAAAATTACTTAATCTTTTTTGAACAATTGTATGTTTATTAATTTTTTATAAATCATTAATTATATATAAAAAATAATAATCTTTTTCTATATGTGTATTAATTTTTTAAAAATGTTAATTATTTAAAAAAATAGTTTTTTTCTATATGTGTATTATTTTTTTTTAGAATCATTAATTAATTTTTGAAATTATTGTAGAAAAACTAGCGAAATTCATATGAATTTCTTCATTCAAACATAAACATAAGAAGTAAAAGTTGATTGATCCATATTTGAACCAAATGGGTGACTTTTCTACCTCCTGCGTATCCATGCTACACCTTCTCCCTTTTCAATGTTTATTTTAGTTTTACATGTCTTTTTTTAGGAGGCAAACATTCATTATGCATAAAGGGGTTACATGAATATAGTATTCCACTTCTATGATTAACTCTTAGTATTTGTTGTAGAGAAAATTTGTTTTGCTTGTTTCTATGCTTTGGTTTTTAAGTTGAATTTGAAAAAAAAAATGACTTTTTCAGTTTTTATTCCAACAATAAATATACTTTTTAGGTTTAATATTTTCTTGTTCCTAAACAAATTTTTTAATCTCTAGTTAACAGTTTAACTAATGATATCACACAAAAAACAATCATTAGCTAATGACATAATAATTATGTTAGTAATTCAATGACTTATTACATCATTAATGAGTCTAATAAAGTAATCATATTTAACTTTTTTTTTTTTTGCAAATTATATTTTTAATCTCTCATCAAGTTCTAGTATGTAATTTATGATCTCATGTATTGATCATGTTTTAATCAGACTAGTCTTTTTAAAATTTAAATATTACTAGTTAAGTTACCTGTGTGATGCATGGGGTAATCAATTTTTAATATTAAATTTAATTATTTAATTAAATTATATGTTTTGGAAAATGGTTAATTACTATTGAATAATCAAATTAGCAAACACTTTGCATGAGAAAAATGAACAACAATTTGAATCTAACAAAAAAATAAAAAGAAAAAATTTATAATAACACAAAGAGAAAAATGAAAATAGAGGAATAAGATGAAGATTATGTACCTTTGGTGGCATGAACGTATATATGTATGAAAAAAGAAATAGGAAAGAGGGTTATGATGATCACTAAGTTAACCTTGTGTTGCAACGTGCCCTTTTGCGGGCGAGCGAAGGCGAGGCTTACGGGTGCGCTTTCCAAAGGAGGAAAAATGCGCGGAGTCGCCACCAACGTTTATTTGTGGAAAACGTCGGAAAAATCGAAGGAAACCAGTCAAAATAAAAATTCTAAGTTCGGGAGTTGTATTTACGTTTGAGAAAGGTATTAGCACCTCTCACGTTTGTCCCAAAGGACAACAGCCTATTTTTAAGAATTGTGAAATTGTGTTACCTTAACTTTTATTTCTTTTTATTTTTTGAGGTCGGCAAAAGCGGGACTTTTTGCTCCTACGTACCCTCCATCGAAGAGGAAATCAGACCTACGTAGTTCTTTCTTAAGAGTGAATCAAACGATTCTTTTTACTTGAAAGGTGATTATTTTAAGGCGTTGGACCTTAAAAATGATCCATTTTACTTGGTAAGAAACTGAAATGATAAACTTTCAAAATCCTATTTTTGTGGACGAGCTTGACTAGGCGAGTTAATTTTAGCCTTAGTTTCACTTTAGTTATTAGTCAATTCAATTAAGAATGAGAAATCCCAAAGAAAAAAACGTCTGATTGATTTTTCGCTTTATTTTACTAAAAGGTGTTTTTGATTATTATATTATTATTTTACCTCTTTTTTGATTTCCAACGTGGTTACGGCACGACCGAACAGTCGGAATTCATTTTAACAGAAATTAACGGATGATACAATTCAAATAATCGGTGGAAATTTATTTTATTTTTAGATTAGGCGAGAAATGACTTAAATAAATGACTGAAGCACGTCAAAAGGGGGTATAGAAAGCGAATGAAAATGAGAATAAAAATACATGAAACAAAATGTGGACCACCATGGGTACATAGAATGAATTGAAAAGCTTGGTTTGAGGTACTTACCCGTTGAAGACTGAAGAAAACAAAGAACGAACGATGAATGTTGAAGAGCGGTCGAGAATCTTCGCGTAATTACTCACGGAAACGTTACGGAAGCGCCTCGGCTTGGATTTTCTTCACGGAAATAATTTTCCTCAGCAATTTCGAGAGAATAAGAAGTGCCAAGAAGGCTGAACCTCTTCTCCCTTCACTCCTCCCCCTATTTATAGCAAAATAGGGGAGGAGCTTGCCACCCAGCTTGCCCAGGCGAGCTCAGCTCGCCCAGGCGAGCAAGGTTGCTTCCTCCAGACCTAATTGCTATTTGTACCCCCATTTTTACTAAATGTACCCCCTTCTACTTTTTTTGGTAATTCTTTTTCCGTAACGTTACGAAACTTTACGAATTTCGTAACGATACTTATTTTCCTTCCGCAAGGTTACGAATCCTTACGGATTATGTATTTACTCTTTTTTAGCTTTCGAAGAAGTTAGGGAAACTCACGGATTGCGCAAAAACACCTCTTTTCGATTTCCGCCACATTACGGAACTTCACTTATTGTGCAACAAAGGACGCCAAGTATCTCAAAGTGGCTAACCAAAGGTTGCATGTCATCAAGTAATAATCCCTGGACGAAATTAGGGTATGACAGTTGCCCCTCTTTACTTACCTTTTATCAGAGATAAGAGGAAAGCAAAGATAAGACACTGATTTCGTCCGTCTTGCCCTTTCTGTGATTAGTCCATGACGACTCTCGTCTCTACTCCTTCTTTTTTCTTTTCTGCACAACACAATACAAACAACAACAAGAACAACAAATATAATATACATATACACATTTGGGAAAAAGAAACAATCGGGAACATAACAAAGATCACATTTCCAGTCAAGAGGATCTGCCCTTGACGATGAAAAACTCCGGAGGATGGAAGATTGCACTCAGCAATCACTACACATGGCTCCAAACTCGTGGGTGGAGGACGCATGAACGAAAATGCAATTCATGGGGGTCCGAAAAAGGGTTGAGAATGGAGAATTGCACTAAGCAATCACTATGCATGGCTCCAAACTCGTGGGTGGAGGATCCATGAACGAAAACGCAATTCATGGGGCTCCGAAAAAGGGTTGAGAATGGAGAATTGCACTAAGCAATCACTACGCATGACACCAAACTCGTGGGTGGAGGACGCATGAACAAAAACGCAATTCATGGGGGTCCGAAAAAGGGTTGAGAATGGAGAATTGCAGTAAGCAATCACTACGCATGGCTCCAAACTCGTGGGTGGAGGATCCATGAACGAAAACGCAATTCATGGGGCTCCGAAAAAGGTTTGAGAATGGAGAATTGCACAAAGCAATCACTACGCATGGCTCCAAACTCGTGGGTGGAGGACGCATGAACGAAAACGCAATTCATGGGGTCCGAAAAAGGGTTGAGAATGGAGAATTGCACTAAGCAATCACTACGCATGGCTCCAAACTCATGGGTGGAGGATCCATGAACGAAAACGCAATTCATGGGGTTCCGAAAAAGGGTTGAGAATGGAGAATTGCACTAAGCAATCACTACGCATGGCTCCAAACTCGTGGGTGGAGGACGCATGAACGAAAACGCAATTCATGGGGGTCCGAAAAAGGGTTGAGCATGGAGTTTGAACTAAGCAATCACTACGCATGGCTCCAAACTCGTGGGTGGAGGATCCATGAACGAAAACGCAATTCATGCTGCTCTGAAAAAGGGTTGAGAATGGAGAATTGCACTAAGCAATCACTACGCATGGCTCCAAACTCGTGGGTGGAGGACGCATGAACGAAAACGCAATTCATGGGGGTCCGAAAAAGGGTTGAGAATGGAGAATTGCACTAAGCAATCACTACGGATGGCTACAAACTCGTGGGTGGAGGATCCATGAACGAAAACGCAATTCATGGGGCTCCGAAAAAGGGTTGAGAATGGAGAATTGCACTAAGCAATCACTACGCATGGCTCCAAACTCGTGGGTGGAGGATGGATGAACGAAAACGCAATTCATGAGGGTCCGAAAAAAGGGTTGAGAATGGAGAATTACACTAAGCAATCACTATGCATGGCTCCAAACTCGTGGGTGGAGGATCCATGAACGAAAACGCAATTCATGGGGCTCCGAAAAAGGGTTGAGAATGGAGAATTGCACTAAGCAATCACTACGCATGGCTCCAAACTCGTGGGTGGAGGATGCATGAACGAAAACGCAATTCATGGGGCTCCGATAAAAAAGGTTGAGAATGGAGAATTACACTAAGCAATCACTACGCATGGCTCCAAACTCGTGGGTGGAGGATCCATGAACGAAAACGCAATTCATGGGGCTCCGAAAAAAGGGTTGAGAATGGAGAATTGCACTAAGCAATCACTACGGATGGCTACAAACTCGTGGGTGGAGGATCCATGAACGAAAACGCAATTCATGGGGCTCCGAAAAAGGGTTGAGAATGGAGAATTGCACTAAGCAATCACTACGCATGGCTCCAAACTCGTGGGTGGAGGATGGATGAACGAAAACGCAATTCATGGGGGTCCGAAAAAAGGGTTGAGAATGGAGAATTACACTAAGCAATCACTATGCATGGCTCCAAACTCGTGGGTGGAGGATCCATGAACGAAAACGCAATTCATGGGGCTCCGAAAAAGGGTTGAGAATGGAGAATTGCACTAAGCAATCACTACGCATGGCTCCAAACTCGTGGGTGGAGGATGCATGAACGAAAACGCAATTCATGGGGCTCCGATAAAAAAGGTTGAGAATGGAGAATTACACTAAGCAATCACTACGCATGGCTCCAAACTCGTGGGTGGAGGATCCATGAACGAAAACGCAATTCATGGGGCTCCGAAAAAAGGGTTGAGAATGGAGAATTGCACTAAGCAATCACTACGCATGGCTCCAAACTCGTGGGTGGAGGATCCATGAACGAAAATGCAATTCATGGGGCTCCGAAAAAGGGTTGAGAATGGAGAATTGCACTAAGCAATCACTACGCATGGCTCCAAACTCGTGGGTGGAGGATGCATGAACGAAAACGCAATTCATGGGGGTCCGAAAAAAGGGTTGAGAATGGAGAATTACACTAAGCAATCACTATGCATGGCTCCAAACTCGTGGGTGGAGGATCCATGAACGAAAACGCAATTCATGGGGCTCCGAAAAAGGGTTGAGAATGGAGAATTGCACTAAGCAATCACTATGCATGGCTCCAAACTCGTGGGTGGAGGATGCATGAACGAAAACGCAATTCATGGGGCTCCGATAAAAAGGTTGAGAATGGAGAATTGCACTAAGCAATCACTACGCATGGCTCCAAACTCGTGGGTGGAGGATCCATGAACGAAAACGCAATTCATGGGGCTCCGAAAAAAGGGTTGAGAATGGAGAATTGCACTAAGCAATCACTACGCATGGCTCCAAACTCGTGGGTGGAGGATCCATGAACGAAAATGCAATTCATGGGGCTCCGAAAAAGGGTTGAGAATGGAGAGTTGCACTAAGCAATCACTACGCATGGCTCCAAACTCGTGGGTGGAGGATGCATGAACATCGCTAGGCAATAACATTCATGGGGCTCCGAAAAAAGGTTGAGAATGGAGAATTGCACGAAGCAGTCACTATGCATGACTCCAAATTCGTGGGTGGAGGATGCTTGAACGAAAACGCAATTCATGGGGCTCCGAAAAAGGGTTGAGAATGGAGAATTGCACTAAGCAATTACTACGCATGGCTCCAAACTCGAGGGTGGAGGACGCATGAACGAAAACGCAATTCATTGGGGCTCCAAAAAAGGGTTGAGAATGGAGAATTGCACTAAGCAATCACTACGCATGGCTCCAAACTCGTGGGGGGAGGACGCATGAACGAAAACGCAATTCATGGGGCTCCGAAAAAACGGTTGAGAATGGAGAATTGCACTAAGCAATCACTACGCATGGCTCCAAACTCGTGGGTGGAGGATCCATGAACGAAAACACAATTCATGGGGCTCTGACAAAGGGTAAGGATGGAGAATTTCACTAAGGAATCACTACGCATTGCTCCAAACTCGTGGGTGGAGGATGCATGAACGAAAACGCAATTCATGGGGCTCCGAAAAAAAGGTGAGGATGGAGAATTGCACTAAGCAATCACTACGCATGGCTCCAAACTCGTGGGTGGAGGATGCATGAACGAAAACGCAAATCATGGGGCTCCGAAAAAGTGGTTGGCAGGACCGAACGGTCCACCGGGTTTTTCCACCTGAAAGGCAAACATGCTTTTTGTAAAGAAAAATAAATCATTTGCGAGAGCACCATATCTTAGAGAAACAATATACTTGTGCCCAGGGTAATCTTCCTTGTAACCGAGAATGAAGTGCAGGATGTCAACTTTTAGCTTTTAAATGAACATGCAGGGGAAACATCGGGCTAAGCTGAAAATAAATCACTCATAGTGTATAAAACTCACACAGGCAAGTGTTTTATCCTATTCCCAAACCATAACTGCACCATGACTTTATTTTGCACACGATTTCCTATCGAATCAAAGATCAAACGTACGATCACGGACCAATAGGATTTTCTCGAGGGTAGTGTTTTTGGAGAGGAAGCTGGGTGTTTCGGTCTTTTCCTCTTTGTTCAGGTGGGGTGGGATATCGCCAGTCGAGAATGACCTTGAATGGCAATCTGAAGGGAAGAGACACCAAAAATGGGTTTTCCTTTGCCAACAGTCCCTTACCTTGCTGAAAATTTATCTGGTCTGAAGATCTTCCATTCTCTTTCTTTCATTGATCGAGAATTGCCTATTTTCCCTTTTTACTTCCTTTCGATCTTTGATCGGGAACCCTTCTTTCCTTTCTTTTGTTCTTTTCTTTATTTTCATCTTTTTCTTTTTCTTTCTTTCCATTCCTTCCTTTTCTTTCTTTTCACTTCTCCTTCCCCATCCCTTTCTTTGGGAAATCGGGTTTTAGCATTCTATTCGCTCTCCCTTGAGGAGATTCCGCTGTCCTTTGCTTCAGGGAAGGAATGAGGATTCTTTTTTATAGGCCAAGGTTCAAAAAGTCTAAGGTTGTGTTTCAATGGGGTCTTTTATTGTGGAAACCCAATCTTGATATCTGGGGCGAAACAAATTTGGGTGTCAAGGTATCGATTTTGGGTCGAACTTCCATATTATTCCATAAGGCACGCGTGACAATGATGATTTGAAAACAACGTGCAAAATTAGTCATGGTTACAGCCAGGTGGGCACTCAAGCATCTCGTTTATGGCATTGTGATACTACGGTTGGGAATTTACACAAACAGACCCAACGTTTCCAAATTATGTTCTTTCATCAGTTCAATGAATTCATCCATTCTTATCTCGGTTTATTCCGGAAAATAAACTCTTAGCATCAGTCCCTTGTTTCCAGAAGACACGTTTGCTCTTTACGAATGATTTATACTTCTTTAACTATAGCATGTCGACCTTTGCGGTCTTTCTTTCTTTTTCCTTTTTGTTTCATTTTTTATATATTCACAAAATTATACACCCATGGCCCTCTACGAGGAAAACTTTTCTTTGTACATCTACACTTTTATACATGACAAACTTTTTCTGTATATGCATTGGAACTCTTTCTCTTTACGTCACATGATCAAACCCTATTTACATTCAAAGATCTTTTTCGTTTTTCTCCAACGCACACCTATGGCTCATACAAAAGTTTCTTTATATACATTCGTTGCTCACACACACAAGAGTTTCTTTATTCACTACACTTCTCTCCCTTTTTTTTATCATGATTTTGGTTCATTTTATTTTTAGGACGACGTTCCTAAAATAATAAGAAATTCTACACGATTCAGGAATTTCTACAAACATTATTGACAACAACGAAACAAGTACCGACGTAACAACTCAAACGATATGTATGTACAAAACAAATGACAATCGCAACAAAACAAACATTAACAAATTGGGGATCCCACGGTCATGTGGCTCCGCATGCCACCAGACCCTTGGGTCACGGTAACAAAAAGTGGGGTGGTCAACAAAAGCAGGGCTTTTGCTCCTACGTATCCTCAATTTGTGATGAGGAACTCAGACCTACGTAGTTCTTGATAACCGTGAGACTAAAAATAGTCTCGGTGTTTTCTTCACCAAAATGCGAGCATGCTTTAGTAAAGAGACAAAACTTCCAACTGATCAGAGCAACATATGCTTTTTGGATGAAAAACAATGTGTCTATCGGGGAAGAAAAGTATGCTAATGAAATTTCCTCATAACCATAAATGAGATTTTGGATGTTAGCACTTTGTTTCTAAACGACCATTTAGAGGAAACACTGGATCCAACAAAGATAGGAAAAAATCACTCAAAGTGTATCAATCTCACACAGGTAAGTGTTTTATCCTAATTCCGAACCATAGATATGTCATGATTTGATTTTGCAAATCATTTCCTATCAAATCAAAGATTACATGCGTGATCATGGATCAATAGGACTCAATTTGGGAATGGTTTTTAGGTGGGGAATTTGGCTTTGAGTGTTTTTGCCTTTTCCTTTTCTGTTTTTGTTTAGTGCGTGGCGAGAAAGTCGCTAGCGCACAGGATTTTGGTTGGCAATCAAAGGGAGAGGGCCACTTTAGGTTGTGGTTTCCTTTTTCTTGTTTACTTGGCGACAATTCTGTACTGTTCCGATATTGTCTGGTTCAAAGACCTTTCTGGATGTTTCTTTTTCTTCCGATCCTTGATCGGGAATTTTCTTTCCTTTTTTTGCTTTCTCCCACTCTTTGATTGAGATTTTTTTCTTTTTTTTCTCTTTTTTTTTGTTTTCCGAGGGCAAGGATTGACATTCTCACCCTGGGTCAAGATTTATGATAAGTTGGGATTTTGGCTCAAGGCTTGTAGAACGGCTGGTCATGATATATGTCAGGGTTTGGCCAGCGGTTCGGGGATAAAGGGGATGTCCTACATTATTTCCATGATACACATGCAACAATGATGATTAGAAAATTTTATGCAAAACTGGTCATGCATGCACCCATGTGGGCACTCAAGCATCAAGTTTTTATGGTCATGTGACACTAGGGCTCAGGATTAATTTTCCCTATTTTAAGTCAACCCAGTGTTTCCAAAATATGTTCTTTTATCAAATCATGCATTCATCCGAGCCCATTTTGGGCGTTCGGAAAATTTTCACAGCATTCACTCTTCAGGTGTATACACATTTTTTTCAGAAACTGGTTAAGATCAGTAAAATCTTTCAAAGAAAAGTTGGAAATTATCATTTTTCACAAGCATGTTGTTTTTTAGCTAGACAACTTTTATTTTTTATATCTTTTTATTTTCTTTTTTTTTCCTTATCCTTTTCTTGCTCGCTCTCTTTTTGCTCTCTCTTTTCCATGAGGTATTTTGCTACCTAAACATACGTATATTTTTAGGAGGTATTTTGCTATATACATGCGTGTCCAAGGTATCTTGCTACCTAAACATACATATATATGTTTTGTGAGATATTTTTGCTATATACATGCATATCCAAGGTATCTTGCTACCTAAACATACATATATATATATTTTGTGAGGTATGACTACCTTCCGAGCTTGTGCTTGTTTTATTCAAATACCTAGGATCATGAGCAACTAGATGTGTCCTGCTATGACTTGAGAAACAAAAGTGATCAAATAACAAGCAGAGATTTAAAAGGTACTAGGTTGCCTCCTAGTAGTGCTTCTTTAACGTCTTGAGCTGGACGCTTGATGGCTTGTCGGTCACGGACCTAGTACTTTGCTTACCTTTGGCTTTGGACTTGGTCGCCTATTGGTCGGCCATGGGTCGTAAGCAACGCTCTAACCTTTTTGTGGATGAGCTGAGGTGAACTCTAGAGGTGATGGCGGTGCGTCTGTTGCCCGCTGTCGGCCATCCTCAAGTTGCTGTGGTGTTTCGCCCTGCGCCTGCCTGGGGACGCAGTACTTTTTTATGAAAGCTCGATTAGTAGGGGGCCTGATGACCTTGTTGGGGGCGACAGGCACTCTGTAGAACTGACCGAGGCCCGTAATGAGAGCTTGGCAACTCCAAGACCCTGTTAGACTTATTCGGGTCCACTGGGTGTCTTGTAGGCGCGATCCCTGCAAACAATAGATGAAATCAAAAATCAGTTGAGCGATGTGCATACTTACCTATGTCATGATGACGTGACCTTGCCGGGGGGAACGGGCACCCTGTAGGACTACAGAGGCCCGTAACCAGAGTTGGAAATCCCAGGGCCCTGTTGGACTTCTCCGGGTCCACTGGGTGTCTCTGTGGGTGCCATTCCTGCAAACAATAGATGGTATCAGAAATCAGTTGAACCATATGTAAACTTACCTATGTCACGATAGCATGACCTTACTGGGGGAACGGGCACCCGGTAGGACTGATAGAGGCCCGTAACCAGAGCTGGAAACCCCAGGGCCCTGTTGGACTTCTTCGGGTCTACTGGGTGTCTTGTGGGCGCGATCCCGACAAACAATAGATGACATCAGAAATCAATTGAGCCATGTGCATACTTACCTATGTCATGACGGCACAGACCAACTGATACATCTGCAGGGGGAGATTGGCATTGTGGTCGCTGGGCAGAATGTTGCTAAATAGCAACGTCATCCATGTAAGGGTGGTCATGTTGGTGCGCATGGTCCGCACTCGTCTTTTTGCAGCGGCACGGGGGAAATCTTGCCCCGATATGCATAGTAGATGCGTGATAGCCTCCCTTTCTGGATGTGCTCGCACAGTTGGTCGCCCTCCAATATCAGGGGGTGGCCCAGGAACTGATAAAAGGAAACTACTGGCCCCTTAACCAGGAGCGCAAGTCTCGGTTAAGTATCTAAGGGCAAAGGACCTTATATTCTTCTAAGGTGTGGATATGGAGCACACTGAAAATGAGGACGCGTAGCCCTCTAAAGGCGAGGAAGTGCAACCCTCTGCAGGCGAGGATGTGCAGTCCTCTGATGGCGAGGACATATGGTCCTCTAAAGGTGATAGGTACTAGTACCCAAGGGTCCACCTTTATGAGAAAACAAGAGGTCGACCCATCGAGAGGGCCGGTCCTCCAACAAGATTGGACACGAGATGTAGGAAATCTATGCAGTTAACATGATTTTTAGGGATGCAGACGCATGCCCTTTGTTGTGAAATTTGGTAATGCTGACCTCATATGAAACAATGCAATGCAATGGAAAGTTGTACAATGTTCATGACATTCTTTCCCTATTTTGTGATTTTGATTTTGATTTAATCTTTTTGGAAAACACAGATTGACTGTCCTTTTGAAAAAGGCGATAATTCATGCAACCCTATCCTATCTTTTGCAAATCTCTCCGGGAACTCCCTCAGAGTGTATGTTCTGTTTGATTTAGTCACTTGACCATTTTGGAGTGATGACAATGGAGCCGTTTGACGTTTAATCAATCTATTGAAATTCCAGGGTTTGTCTCCCCCCCTTTTTTTTCTTGTTTAAAAACATCGACGGGTGAGGACTTTTGATCTGCCCCTATATTCACTTGAGGCTCATGCACGATGCCCCTCATTGCCCCAGTGTAAGGCTTTGAGGTACCAATTCTTATCTTTCGTCATGACCTTGTAGCTGGGAACCTATTGGGTGAGAACTTCTAATCTGCCCCTAGGTTCTCTTGAGGTTTTTACATGGTGCCTTTCATTGCCCCAGTGTAAGGCTTTGAGGTACAATTGTTGTCATTCATCATGACCTTGTAGCAAGGAACCTATTGGGTGTGAACTTCTAATCTGCCCCTAGGTTCGTTTGAGGTTTATGCATGGGGCCTTTCATTGCCCTAGTGTAGGGCTTAGAGGTACCAATTGTTGTCTTGTTTTCACAACCTCGTAGTGAGGAAGAATGAAAGATGCAGTTGATTCTTGCAAAAAGAATTTTCCAAGGACGAGAAATAGTTGAAGGATCTTTCAGTTGATGGATTAAGTCAAATGACTCCTATGTAGAAGCAAGATGTTTTGATGTCTTGATGATGCTAAAGGATCAAGTGCTTCTAAGTTTTATTCAAGACAAGAATCCAAGAAAATCAAGATATATGATCAAGTTGATCTCTAGAATCTTTAGGAAGAAGTTTCCAAATTGAAAACAAACAAAAGGTTTGACCAAAGAATTCTATCATTTCAAATTGAGATTTGCTCTCTGGTAATTGATTACCAGCAGTTGAAAATGTTTTAATTCAAATTTTTAAAACCTGTAATCGATTACATAAGTCTTGTAATTGATTACCAGAGGGGATTTTCAGAAAATAATTTCCAAGAGACATATCTATTCAAATGTTTTATGAATGGCCATTAAAATGTTTTAAAGAGAGTTTTCATTGCCCAAACAGTTTTATCCTCTCGAAAGATCAAGAGTTTTTCTGAACTGAAATGTCTTATCCTCTCAAAAAGATTCCTTGGTCAACCACTTGCATATTCAATAAGGAATTTTGATTGATCTTCATTGTACATTCTATCTCTTTTAAGAGAGATTTATTCTTCTCTTCTTCTTATTTCTGAAAAGGGATTAAGAGACTGTGAGTCTCTTGTTGTAAAGGATTCCTGAACACAAGGGAAGGGTTGTCCCTGTGTGGTTCAGACTTTGTAAAAGGAGTTTTACAAAGAGAGTGGAAAATCTCAAGTGGGTTGCTTGAGGACTGGATGTAGGCACGGGAAGTGACCGAACCAGTATAAATCAAGTTTGCATTCCTCTCTTCCCTTAAACTTCTTTTATTTATTGTTATTTATCTTTTGCTTTAAAGAAGTTTATTTTGAATTGTCTTTTGAGTAATTCATGTTAAGGGTGCATTGTTGATCCAAAAAGAGAGTGAAAGTTTAATTGGGGAATAGTCTTCGTATCTTAATTCAACCCCCATTTTCTTAAGTTAACTGAGACCATTTTTCCAACATCCTATTCTTGATAACTCACTTCTCTCTAAAAGACAAACCTTCCAGAATGATAAAATGAGGTCACATGAACGTCTTGAAAACATAGCCAATCAAATGCTTTTTTTTTCTTTTTCTTTTTGAACCTTTTATTTTTGAAAATTTTGGAACATATTTGTTTTGAACTTTACTTGTTGTTTTACGGCAGCCCCACCAACGTGCAAGACGAGTAATCTCTGATTGAATGGTCACAGGTCGCTTGAGCAAATAGACCAATGGCTTGCACCCAATTCCGGTGAAAGTTGAAAATCCTGATGAGTCATTAGAGACATCTAACAACAGCTTTCAAAATTGCCCCATGTGTGGCATCTCTTGTCAATGTCGGGATTTACACGCGATTCTCCTCAAATTTCAGCCAGCCCATATCAATTAGACCTTGCACCTTACGCTTCAGAGCCCTACAATGCTCAATGGAACGCCCCGGGGCTTCTCCGTGACAAGCACACGTTGCGTTCAAGTCGTATTCTAGGAGAAATGGAGGTTGATGAACCTTGGCTAGGGTTATGGCTACCATTGAATTATCAAGTAGATATGGGAGCAAGTCAGCATAGGACACTGGAATTGGGGTGAATTCTAAGGCTTTCTCGCTGCAAAATTCATTTCTTGGTTGGTGTTTTTGGATTGTGCTAAAGGTGATGTTCGTCATTGGAAGTGCGGTAAACAGACTTTGTGGTTGTTTTAGGGATGGCCTTTGTGGATAACTGGGCGGTGGGTAAGGAGAAGGTCGGTTATTGGCTGAGTAATGACATTGTTGGGTTGGTGGGAAACTTGGCTGTATAGGAATGGCAGTCACAGCATGGGCTTGTCCCTCATTCTCACCCTCTTCATTTGCCCTAGTTTTTTTTGGCATTTATCAAAGTATGATGATCAGATTTGCCTCTTTTTAGACTCACTTTGATCCTTTCATCGGTGAAGACCATATCATCAAAGCTTGAAGGTGTGTAGTCCACCATCTTTTCATAGTAGAATACTGGTAATGTGTCTACTATCATTATCATTTTTTCTCCGTCATTGAGGTGCCACTTGAGCTGCCAGGTCTCTCCACCTTTGGGCATTTTCTTTGAAAGATCTGTGCCCCTTTTTGCACATGTTCTATTGTTGCATCCTATCCGGAACCATATCAAAATTGTACTGATACTGCCTAATGAAGGCAACCATTAGGTCCTTCTAAGAGTGGACTCGAGAAGGTTCCAGGTTAGTGTACCAGGTAACAGCTACCCCAGTAAGATTTTCTTGGAAGGAATGTATCAGCAGTTCCTCATCTTTTGCGCATGCCCCCATCTTCCGATAATACATCTTTAGATGGTTCTTGGGGCAAGTAGTCCCCTTGTACTTGTCAAAGTCCAGCACCTTGAACTTGGGAGGGGTGATGATATTGGGTTTTAGGAACAACTTTTTTAGGTTAGCAAAGGCATAATCTTCACCTCCTTCAATGGCCCTGCGCCTTTCCTCTAGATGATCCAACTTTCCCATTTCTGCCATAGCATGAGGGTTTTTACTTGTTGTGGAATGCAAGAGGTGTAGTTGTGGGTGATACTGAAGGCCTTCCGAAGTGTTTTCAAGGGGTATACCACCAACTGCTTGCCCTTCAGTGGCATATCCGAGCCAAGGCTCGAAGTCGGCTAGATTGTGATGGGGAATTTCATGTGTCTCCCCCACGGTTTAAGAGACATGTGCATGATCAGTTTGGGGTTGTTGGCTCTCAATGGGTATAGGAGTGGAGTTATTGACATTCTTATTGGGAGTGTACGCCACATTGGGTGGCGTATAGTTGAGAGGCAAGCCATATGGCGGGAAGGCGTGCTCGTTTTGAATTTGCACATCATGGGGGCCGCCCGTACTTCCCAAATCTTTGCCTACCATATTTGAGGTTGGATGATTCATTTGGTTGATGCCGGATGGGGACATCAGGTTCACCTTAGCAACAACACTGGTAGCGGCAATTGCAACCGCATTGGCTTCCATTATCTTCACGCTCATCATGGCCTCCATCATTGTGGCCATTTGCTCTTTCATGGCCTCCATGTCGGCCTCCATCTACTCTTGTACCTCCTCCGCTTTACCCATTACTCTAGCTCTAGCACAGGTTCGGTGAGGGCACCGTAAAGCATGCTTTTTTTTTATAACAATGATTAGGTTCTCTTTTTCTTTTCAAGGAAAGAATGCAATGAGCAATGCAACCAATGAACAACATGGATGTATGCGAATAATGCACAATTGAAGTATTGCGAATTTTTACGCAGGACATGGGGTTGAATCAATTTAGATTTTCAACATGGTCCATGACATCTTTGTCAAGGTGAAGCTGGAAGTAACAAGGATATCAACAATCCTAAACGTGTTTGGCAGTAGACGAAGCAATGATGTAACACGATCCATCTTTTGCCCCAATTTTTGCAAGATGGTCACTTCCATGCTTCAACTTGACTCGATGAACCTTTTCGTAAAAGCGGGAGCTTGGTTCAACCCCATATCCCAGGGAATGGCAATTTTGATCGCCAATACTTCAACAACATTTCATAGGGATGAAAGACTCGAGAATACTCATGCTATGCATGGAAAATGTAATTATGAGATTGAGATGCCCGAAGAGACATCTTTTCTTAATTAACCATGCATTAGGTACCATGCTCAATCATTTTGTTTTGTTGTTTGTGTTTTTTTTTAATTTTAGAAATGGGTTTATGATCCCAACATGGTTGGCTCATGGTACCTAACACATGCAAGAACGATATGTTCATTATGATGTTGAAGAGATGTTTATGCGGTGCATGGTATGAATGCATTTACGGACACGAGAGCCCGGAAAATCATCTCTCCTTACTGCGCATTTGGGGGCGCAGTGCCCCATGTGTGCAGTTAAGAAGATGATATGGATCTTTCGACTTCCCACGACAAAAGATGAGACCCACATACAACGCATGTGTGACGACATGATGCAGATGCACAAAAGCGCAATAGGGGGATTTACACAGCATGGCAATATCCTCAAATAATCATACAACAAAGGCGTACATGACATTTAGGTCTACATGCATGGCAGTGTTAAAAATGGCGTGTAGCGTGTTTGCTCCGTGCCCCCTTTTTTAGGGACCTATAGGACAATATCTAGGGGTCTCTAATAACTACTCCCAAAAATTCATAACTCACATAGCTGTTTTCTAGAGGTATCATCACTCAAGATAATAATATTGTGGCAGTATGGAATACCAGCGACAACACATTATAAAGAGAGAAAGCTCTAGATGAGGTTTTACTATTATCAAGCAAGTCGGAGACCTAGCATGATGATAGACTCACCTCCACTCCTTAAGTTCCCATGAACCCGGGTATAAGGCCCCTTTTTTACTCAAACCTGTGGGTGCTTAGAATGCAATGTAAAGAATGCGAAATAGACAACAGTTATTTACATTTTACACAGTTCGACAAAGGCACACACAAAGTTTCACAATTCCACAATTCTTTAAAATAGGCCTAACTCACAAAAATTCCCCAGTGGAGTCGCCAACTGTCGCAACGTGCCCTTTTGCGGGCGAGCGAAGGCGAGGCTCACGGGTGCGCTTTCCAAAGGAGGAAAGATGCGCGGAGTCGCCACCAACGTTTATTTGTGGAAAACGTCGGAAAAACCAAAGGAAACCGGTCAAAATGAAAATTCTAAGTTCGGGAGTTGTATTTACGTTTGAGGAAGGTATTAACACCTCTCACGTGTGTCCCAAAGGACAACAGCCTATTTTTAAGAATTGTGGAATTGTGTTACCTTAACTTTTATTTCTTTTTATTTTTTGAGGTTGACAAAAGTGGGGCTTTTGCTCCTACGTACCATCCATCGAAGAGGAAATCAAACCTACATAATTTTTTCTTAAGAGTGAATCAAGCGATTCTTTTTACTTGAAAGGTGATCATTTTAAGGCGTTCGACCTTAAAAATGATCCGTTTTACTTGGTAAGAAACTGAAATGATAAACTTTCAAAATCCTATTTTTGTGGACGAGCTTGACTAGGCGAGTTGATTTTAGCCTTAGTTTCACTTTAGTTATTAGTCAATTCAATTAAGAATGAGAAATCCCAAAGAAAAAAACGTCCGATTGATTTTTCGCTTTATTTTACTAAAAGGTGTTTTTGATTATTATATTATTATTTTACCTCTTTTTTTATTTCCAACGTGGTTACGGCACGACCGAACGGTCGGAATTCATTTTAACAGAAATTAACGGATGATACAATTCAAATAATCGGTGGAAATTTATTTTATTTTTAGATTAGGCGAGAAATGACTTAAATAAATGACTGAAGCACGTCAAAAGGGGGTATAGAAAGCGAATGAAAATGAGAATAAAAATACATGAAACAAAATGTGGACCACCACGGGTACATAGAATGAATTGAAAAGCTTGGTTTGAGGTACTTACCCGTTGAAGACTGAAGAAAACAAAGAACAAATGATGAATGTTGAAGAGCGGTCGAAAATCTTCACGTAATTACTCACGGAAACGTTACGGAAGTGCCTCGGCTTGGATTTTCTTCATGGAAATAATTTTCCTCAGCAATTTCGAGAGAATAAGAAGTGCCAAGAAGGCTGAACCTCTTCTCCCTTCACTCCTCCCCCTATTTATAGCAAAATAGGGGAGGAGCTTGCCACCCAGCTTGCCCAGGCGAGCAAGGTTGCTTCCTCCAGAAGCAACAACCTTCTGGAGGAAGAATCTGGAAGGCCCAAGTGGGCCTGATTGCTATTTGTACCCCCTTTTTACTAAATGCACCCTTTCTACTTTTTTAGTAATTCTTTTTCCGTAACGTTACGAAACTTTACGAATTTCGTAACGATACTTATTTTCCTTCCGCAAGGTTACGAATCCTTACGGATTATGTATTTACTCTTTTTTAGCTTTCAAAGAAGTTACGGAAACTCACGGATTGCGCAAAAACACCTCTTTTCGATTTCTGCCACATTACGGAACTTCACTTATTGTGCAACAAAGGACGCCAAGTATCTCAAAACGGCTAACCAAAGGTTGCATGTCATCAAGTAATAATTCCCGGACGAAATTAGGGTATGACACCTTGTAATGTCCATTTGAAGCAAATCATTTGAAAAATAATAGCTCATTTTTCTCCTCTCCCCATCTAAAGAGAAAACGAAGGTCCCATAAGGAAGAAGGTGATTTGGTTGAGGAAGGTCATTAAACCAATTGTTCGTGACCGCTGTAAGATTCCGCTGCGTGTTGATCAAGCTCTACGGATCCAGGTATTCCTTAAAACCTCTTGATAATCTAACGTAATGTGTTTTGGTGCTCATTTGGTATTTTATAAGGTTTATTAAAAATTCCAACAAGTGATATCAGAGCCACCATTACTGTTAGATTATTAGGATTTAAAGTTTTTTTATATGTATTATATCTGGATCATTTTAGTTATATGAACCCTAATTTTATTTTGGAGAGAAACTATTTCGATCAATAAAATTTTAAAACCCGTAAATTTCTATGTTATGGTTGTAAAGTTTTTTTTTTCTCAAATGAATAATAGGTGTCAAGTAAAGCAGTTAACAAAACCCCTTATGAACTTTGGACTGGTAAAAGGCCAAGCATTAAACATTTGCACATTTGGGGTTGTCCGGCTTAGGCACAACCTTAAAGGCCACATGAAAGAAAGCTGGAGTCAAGAACAATTAATTGCTATTTTGTTGGCTATGTTGAATGCTCTATGGGATATAAATTTTACAATCCCACCTTAAGATCCTTTTTCGAGACGAGAAATGCGAGATTTCTTGAGGAAGTTGAGTTTGGGAAAGAAGAGAACATAAGGAATGTTGTCTTTGACGAAGAACCTGTTATTTATAGTGATCAAGTCCTCGTACCTATTATTATTCAAGACACAACTCTAGTAATAGAAGACAATGTTCAAACTATTGATATTGTTCCAAAACAAGACAACAATGAGGTTCTCCCTCAAATACCTTTAGAGCAACCTCAAGAAGTGCCATTAAGGAGATCCATTAGAGAGAGGAGAAATGCAATCTCAAATGATTATATTATATTTCTCCAAGAACATGAGGACGACGTTGGTTTAACAAAGGACGATCCAATCAACTTCTGTCAAGCTATGCGCAGTTCTAACTCTAAAAAATGGATTGACACCATGAAGGATGAGATGAAGTCTATGAAAGACAATGAAGTTTGGGATCTAGTCGAATTGCCTGAAGGTGTGAAACCTATTGGTTGTAAATGGATATTTAAAACCAAGAAGGATTCAAGGGTAATATCAAGAGATATAAGGTTCGTCTAGTTGCTAAATGCTTTACTCAGAAGGAAGGCATTGACTATAAAAAAAACCTTTTCTCTAGTATCTTCAAAGGATTCTTTTAGAACTATAATGGCACTGGTAGCTCATTTTGACTTGGAGCTACATCAGATGGATGTCAAGACTGCATTTCTAAATGGTGACATTGAAGAAATGATTTATATGGTGCAACCAGAAAACTTTGTGTTAGGTGACTCAAAGTCCATGGTATGCAAACTAAAGAAATCCATCTATGGTCTCAAACATGCTTCTCGTTAATGGTATTACAAGTTCCATCAAGTCATTACCTCATATGGTTTCGAGGCAAATGTAGTTGATGATAGTAAATACATATTCTTGGTATTATATGTCGATGATATACTACTTGCTAGCAGAGATATAGGCTTCTTATAGGAGACCAAGAGATTTCTAACGAAATTTTTTGAAATGAAAGATCTTGGGGAAGCTTCTTTTGTGTTAGGTATTAAGATACTACGAGATCGCTCTTAAGGTATCCTAAGGTTGTCACAAGAGAGCTATATCGATAAAGTACTTGATAGATTCGGCATGAAAGGTAGTAAACTAGGAGATACCCCAATAGCTAAAGGAGACAAATTCAGTCTCAAACAATGTCCCAATAATGACCTTGAAAGAACTGAGATGCAGAAGATTCCCTATGCATCAGTAGTAGGAAGTCTAATGTATGCACAAGTTTGTACTCGTCTCGACATAGCATTTGCCGTAGGAGTTCTGGGCAGATACTTGAGTAATCCTGGATTGCAGCATTGGAAGGAAGTGAAACGCGTAATGCGTTACTTAAAGAGAACAAAAGGCTACATGCTCACTTATTAGAAGTTTGACAATTTGGAGATCATCGGGTACTCAGACTCTAATTTTGCTGGATATCAAGATAGCAAACGCTCCACTTCTGGATACATATATATGTTGGATGGAGGAGCTATCTCTTGGAAGTCTGCTAAACAGACTCTTGTGGCTTCTTCAACCATGGCTGCGGAGTTCATTTCCTGTTTTGAGGCATCTAATCATGGGATATGACTGCAAAACTTTGCCACTAGTTTGCGTGTGATTGATGGAATTGAAAGACCATTGAAAATTTATTGTGACAATAACTATGAAGTTCTTTACTCCAACAACAATAGGAGTACACCCAAGTCAAAATTCATTGACATCAAGTTTCTGGTTGTAAAGGAAAGAGTTCAGAATAGACAGATTTCCATAGAACATATAGAGACTGATTCCATGCTAGTTGACCCACTTACTAAAGGTTTGATACCTAGAGTTTTTCATGAGCACACTGCTCATATGGGTGTAGTTCCTAACAATACCTTAGTTTAGTGGGAGTCCCATTTATGTTTTATATCTTATGTTTTCCAAATATTTGTATTGTTTGGATTTTCTACAGAAATAAAGTTGAAGTTTATCATTCTATTATGAGCTTGTTTTGTGTGCAATATTTGTGTTCACTTTGGATTGATCTCTATAAAGAATAAAGTTTGGACTAGTTGGAAATAAACATGATTAAGATCACATTGTATGTAATTTCCATGCCGCTTATCCATATTTGATCTATGCCATCGAGTATGAGTAACAGTGGTGATCATTGTGGCTTAATCACGCTGAATTGTGATGAAAACTGTAGTGGTTTCCTGTTGCTATATGAGATGGACCAAATTGTATAAAAGGAGTCTAAAAGTAAATAACATATGTTGCGCGCCTAAAAAATTTTGTGATATAAATGTCTAAGGTTAATATGAAGCCCAAGTGGGAGATTGTTAGGAATTTTATAATTCCTAATTAATTAATATGGGCTACATATTATATTATAACATTTATATTAGTTATTTACATTTAGATGGGTTCAATATAAAGTGATCTAATTCAATGAGTCCATTAGACTGCCAACAAAAAATTGATATGAGCTTAATGAACGAAAACCAATTTGGCCCATTAGGGGATAATGAGAACCCTAATAGGTTTAAAACCTAAGGCATGGTTATGGTTCCCAAGACACCAAATCAAGAAACAATTTCTCCTCTCCCCATCTGAAGAAAAAAACGAAGGTCCCACAAGGAAGAAGGTGATTTGGTTGAGGGAGATCATTAAACCAATTGTTCGTGACCGCTGTAAGATTCTGCTGCATGTTGATCAAGCTCTATGGATCCAGGTATTCCTTAAAACCTCTTGATAATATGACGTAATGTGTTTTGGTGCTCATTTGGTATTTTATAAGGTTTATTAAAAATTCCAACAATACCTCCATAGGATGCAGATGGAGAAAACTCATCGAAGCATAACACAAAGATAGGAAGAAATGAACTGAGTTGATAATTAAGGGTGTTGAGGAGAAAATGAAGCATCAAATGGAAAAAGGATGGGATAAGGTGGAAATGATTGAATGTAGAGTGGAAATTGAAGAATCAATTAAGAGGTAGAAGAAAATTGAATGGATAAATAAGGTGAGACATGAAAAAGACAGTAACATTAAACAAGTTGAATGGTTGTGGGTATTCATTTATATAAATGTGTTGACATTAATGAGCATCAATAACAAAAAAAAAATAGTAGACTGAAAAAAGAAGTTAAAGAGTCTGAAACAATTATTCAAAATAGTTGAATATGAATAGGCAATTATGATGAAAATGAGAAGCCATAAATAATTAAATGTTGGTTGGAATGTGGAAAGACAAAAATATATGGGAGAAAGGAGTGAAAGTTTTGGAGGAAAAATTTATTGCAAAAGTAAGAAATTATACACACAGTAGATTTGGACCCGTACATAGCACGAGTGGTTAATTTATTTAATTTTCTTTATTGGTGATGTTGAATATTATTTAATTTATATGATATGAAAGAAAGTAGTTATGTTTAAAAATAGCAATATTTTATTAAATCAAATGTGAGTAAATTTTTTTAGAATAATAAGTTTTAAACATAGTCACAAAGGGATAAGAGAGTATTTTTTTGTATAACTATGCTACCTTAACTATTTTTTGTTTATTATTTATTTTACGTATCTAAAATGTCAAATATTCCCTTGAGTGAAAATATTAAAACTAAAATCCAATGTATTTGGAAAGAGAGAGAGAGAGAGATGGGGAAGAGGATAGTGAATGTTGGGCATGAATACTCCCCGGTATTGGCGGAATTTGGAGTCCAATTAAAAATATCTCAAACATTGGATCAAATAAATGATGTGAATTTTACAACTTGAAGGTCTATATCAAGATAAAGCTTACTCCCAAAGAATGCATTTGAAATGCGCATGCCCATCTCTCCTACAAATTGAATTGTTAACATATTATAAAAAAATATAAATCTAAATTTATTAAAATAAAATAAAGTCTACCATATTTTTTTTTCGTTTACAAAGCATCAAAAGAATGATCTTAAGAGCTTGTTCATCATGTTTATGTAGTTGTTGTTGCATTTGGTCAACAAATCCCCCCCCCCCCCCCCCATAAAGTACAATGAACCAAATTAGACTTGATAAAAGTACCTTATTTATAGTTGATCTTTAAAAAAATGAAATTTGCAACAATGACGACTTCATTGAATTGAAAGAGAATTATGAAAAAACTCAATAGTTTATTAAATAACTCTACATAATTCTTTATTTCTAAAGTTGCATGATTGTGTGAGCACATATACAAACCTGTTGCATGCTTACTACACTCCAAATATGCATTAGAAAGCCAAAATGTGTTAGAAATCTCCTAATGCCATCTTGCACAATTAATGCATCCCTACCTTGCTAAAGTATATCTAGCGTGACACTAAACTATAACATCCCCAAGCTATATCAATCATCAATATCATTGTAACCAATCAATTCAGTTGTATTTGGCAATTAAACTGTTAGTGCCTTCACATTCAGTTGCATTTGTTAATTAATCTATTAGTTATGTTATGATTCCTTACAACATCTATTAATCCATGCCAATGTATCATATTAAATATATGATTCAAAAGGATTATGATATAGCAATTTGCTTTTGGAAGATATGGTCCACTAATGAAAAAATAAATAGCACAAGTGAAAAAAAATAGTGCACAATATATATTGCAATAAAGTTACTAGCTTAATTCAAAAAGGGGACATGCATGATATATATTTTAAAGAATTTCCAATGAACATATTAGCCACTCACAAATACTTGTGGAACTATCCTTCTACCCATCAAATCTAGTACAACTATCACAAAATATTTGATACTGCGGTATAAAAATGAAAAAAGAAATAAATAATGACATATGTTAGTGAGCAAAGAAAAAAGGGTAGAAAGATACAAACCTCCTTTAAGAAAATAAACAACATTCTTAAGAAAGCCTTTGAAAGAATTTTCCTTTCATGGAAGTAAGCCCAAACAAACAACATTCTCTCACAATTGCAATGCATACATGAGGAAGAATCCATTCTTTGGCATGTTGCATTGCCACTTTCTTCATCTCCTTTCTATGAGTTCCTACAAAAAAATGCTCATTATCCCTTTGCAAAATATAATAGCAAAGAATATAATAATGGAAAGAATCATAAGAGAGAATACATTTTACAATTGACAGAGAATACAATAACTAACACTTCTAAAAACCTTACCTGTTTATAGGCAATTACAAAGCAACCGGTAACCACCAACATTTGAAGAGCATTTCATCAAACTATGGTATACATCATTTAAATGACATAAGAAACCAACAAACATGAGAAATGTTGAGAAGGGGATAATTGAAAAGACAAAATTAAATTAAGATACAAAAAACTATAGAAATAAATATTTCAATGATAATATAGCATTTTTTAACTTATGACTAATGATTTATGAATTAAATCAAACTCAACTTGATTGTGATAGAGAAAAAAATGAAGAGGGAGTGAGGCAAAAAATGTTTCATGTAACAACATGAACTAAGTTTCAAATATGGAATAAATAATCACCATTAATCACTGATTTAAAGAAATCAACATTTTGGCTAAACTTTCTTATACCACTATACGTAGTCTCTGTACATGCTACTAAGAAAAAGAGAAAAATAAAAATGTTGAATTAAAACCAAAATTCATTATGTCCATAGTAAAATCAACTTTTCTAACCGTCAAACATATATAGGATGACTGTAAAAAAGATTGAGGAATTTATTTTGAACAAAACATTGAAACAATGAGGAGATTACAGGATGCTCGTAAAATAGATCCAAAAAGATTATGGGAAGAAAAGGTTTGGATGCTTCATGTTTCTTCTTTGTTCGTTGTTCTTTGGCAAGAATCTCCTCCTTTTCTTGTTGGTGGGCACATCTTCTTGTTTGGACTTTGTTCTTCGGTTCTAGAATGATTTTTTTTTTACCTTTTTGGCAATGCCAAATGTTTGAAGTGTCTTTCATTCATCAGTAGTTGTTTGGGTGAGTTTCCTTTGTCTTTTCTTTTGAATGTCTTCCTCGTCCACTAGAGAAATTGGCTTGTTCCTCCTAATGTCCACTTTCATTGCTTTGAGTTTGATAACACACTAAAGTGGTGCTGTTTTACAATGAAGGTTTCTTTGTTGATAATGGAATTTTTGGAGTCCTCATCCATTCTTTTGATTACATGGAAGACTTGGTAATCCCAGAGAAGTTTGTTGCCTAGGGCGGTATAGTATGTCGTCCATTCCTTCAAGAGTCCTCATGTTGCATAGGATGTTGATATAGATAGTATGTGGAAGGTCGAAAGGAATCCTGTCCATCAGATGGAAAAGAATGGACTTTTGAAGATCAAATACTGAGTCATTCGATCCTACCTTATGCATGAAGCTTTTATGGATAATGTTTGACTAGATTTTAGCCATGTCGCACGTCAAACTATATTGCACTTTCTTTTTTCCATCAACTTTGTTGAGGTTGTTTCCGTATAAAGCCTTTGGGACATGGCTCTCATACGTCTTCTCTCAATCTTCTTGGTATGTGTTTCCTTCTTTGATGCACCCTATGACTTGTGCAATAAAGTCCATGGAAAGCACAACATGTTTTCCCATAACCTTAAAGACAATAGTCTTCTAGTCCTTGAACTGAGCGTTCCTCCAAAACAGCCTAATAAGTTCTGGCTAGATGCATTGGAGACCATTGAGATAGCCATAAATATCAAAATGGAGTAGGTTCTCATGTATGTTGAGACCTAATGTAACATCCTGGAAATTTCTACCCGGAATTTTCGAAAAAGATGTATTTTGAATGATTATATATATATAAGTATTATTCAGTGTATATGCCTATATGTTCTTGGTAGAAGTAGGAATAGCGGGGGCAAGATATGCGGGTTAGGCTAATTAAGGAAGAGAAGTCCATAACTGGGAGGTTATGGGTTAATTCTTAAGTAATTAGTCTAAAAATTATCGTTTTGCGTGCGACTTAGAATTTAACGAAACCAACCTCTGAACCACGCTCGGGGTTTTATTCTGAGCGTTTTGATATATATATTGGTTACTTTCAAAAACTGGCCCCGACGGATGCAGAGAAACGCGAGGAACTGAAACCAGAGAAACGACACGCAAACCGAGGCAGGATTTTAGCGTTTCAAAGGTCAGATTTTTCTCACTTTTGTGGCTGAGTATGGGTCACAGTCAAAAAGAGAAAGTGGGCCCTTCTTGCTCCACTCAAATAGGGACATGTGGCAGAGCTTGAATAAAATAATAGAAAAAAGAGAAAACCCTTTTATTTAAAACCAAAAAACAACTCTCTCTCTCTTCACTCAGCCCCACAAAATTTCAGACAGCTCTCTCTCTCCCTCACGTTGCCATTTTCTTCTTCTTCATTCTCCATTGAAGCTCCAAGCAAAGCTTCAACCTTTGGCCATCATTTCTGCCCCAAATCGTGAAAGGAGGGCGTTTTTGGAGTCGTGAAGTGCGTGGCTACGAGTGGGACTTCAAAAATTCAGGTTTGGGTGGACTTCTTTCTCCTTTGATTTTCGTGGGTATGGGGTTTTGGGAGATATGATGGGTAGTCTTGCTAGGTTTCTGCTGTGTGATGATTATTTGTGAAGACACTTGCTGAAAGCTTGTTGAAATTGCCATGTTTGGATGAGTTAGACATACCCATTCTGATTTAGGGTTTTTGTGATGATGTTTGTGATGTTTATATGCTGATATTTCTTATGGAAAACTGTTAGAGGTGAAGGGTAGAGTTAACTTAGGGTTAGAAAGTGAGAATGTGATGTTATGAGTGGAAAAAGAGTGAGGCTTTAAGAGTTGGAAGGCTAAGTCTGAATTCTGTGGTAAATGGAGGTTAAAGTGAGTTAATACTAGCTTGAAATGTCATTTAGGACTTGGGAGAAAGCTTGGACTGTGCTAGAGAGAAAAACAAATGATCAAAGTGAATAAAGAGCCATTTCTAGGGCAAAATTGGGTGTTGAAGAGTCAAATCTTGGTTCGGTGGAATTTTAGGTGTAAATCCAGTTTGGGCAAGTTTAGATTGATGTTATGGATTGGTGTGAGGTGAGAGTTTGCTTCAAATTTATCTCATTCTAAATTTCACTTTTCAAACCTAGAAAACTCATTGAATGGAGGGGTGTTGGACACCTAGATTCTGTGTTGCAGTGCTTTAAAGCTTGACTTTGGTTTAGACATGATTGATACATGATTTGAGACTTGTAGGAATTGATTTGGGCAAGATTGGATGAGGGAAAGTGTGATTTTCGAAATCTGCACTTATGCAGAATTTTGCTGTCAAAATAGGTGCAGCAGGATTTTGGCTTGTGCAGAAAAATGCTTGTGTGTGGTTGGCTGTGGAAAGAGTAGTGCAGAATGAGTTCTGGATGTTTTCTAGTAGATCCCAACGGTCAAAATGTAGGCTTATGCACTATAGACTTCCAGTAAAATTTTGGAGTCGATCCAACGGTTAACAAATTGGATCGAAGGAATTGTTACTGGGGTCTTTAAGTGAGAAAAGCTGTGATTTGGTTGGTGTTTTGGCAGAGTTTTCTGCCTTTGCTCTGTTTTGCTTGGCTGTGATAGCTTGTGCTGTTTGAATGTTGTTTTGCTTGGATGTTGTGGAAGCTTGGGAGGATTGATGGGGACCCGGTGTTGAGAGAAACGAGGATATGGGCTACGTGGGAGTACGTGAGCTCAGATGGAGGTGGGCAACAGGGGATGGTGGGTTTATGCGCGCTTTGTGGATGTGGAAAACTTGTTGTGCACCATCGCCCGACCGCCACCTAGTACCACATGTGATGGGTACCCCATAATCCTACAAGCTTGAGATGAGGAAGTGTTGAAGGGTGAAACTTCCTGCTTTTATTGTTGACCACAGAGTGGTACCTGGAGATATGTCGCGGGGGTCAGGAGACCTTGGGGACGTCAGGTGGGGTGCTATTGCCCAAAACCAAGCTTGACCAATCCCGACCCAACCCGGGCATAGTCGGTCAGTGAGAACCTGTGATGTACCTAAACAGGCGAGCTCCTGGCAGTCAACAGATAAAAGGAACAAAGACCACAAAGCGAGGAGGCTTGTGGTGGCTGGCCAGCTGTGAATTTTGTGTGATATGTGGATTATGACCTCTGGTAATTGATTACCAAGGGTGGGTAATCGATTACAAGGCTTAAAAATGAAGACAGGAGGCTAAGATGGTCTCTGGTAATCGATTACCAAGGGGTGTAATCGATTACCAGGCTTGAAAACGAAGTCAGGAAACTAAGGGAGCCTCTGGTAATCGATTACCAGCCTGTGTAATCGATTACACAGAGGAATGGGTCACTGGTAATCGATTACCAGGTATGTGTAATCGATTACACAGTGCATTTTTGCATATTTCATGTCCTGAGGCTGTGTAATTCAAGTTTAGCCTCTGGTAATCGATTACCAAGGCTGTGTAATCGATTACCAGAGATGGAAAGCCGTAAAATACCCCTTTTACTTGCATGTAATGGTTATGAGAAGCTTTGTGTTGCGGCATAGTTAGATTCTTGTGAAAGAGTCTACCCCTTTCTTTTCTTCCTTGTAGATCGTGATGGCGGCGCAGCTAATCCGTGATCGAGTAGAGATGGAGTGCCTAGAGGGAGCTTGGGAGACCCTCGAAGGCAACACGAGGTGCTGATTTCGGGGCACCATTCGATTCACGGCTACTTCTTTGGTGCATCCAGATGAACCTGCACGGACGCTTCAGCGCACGGTGGAGTGGACAGCTCCTTGGATTAGTTTTGTATATTTTTTAGGGTGGGTGTATCTAGGACTGACTGTTAGGTTTACTGTTTTGTTTTGTATGGGTAGACCTGATGTATAGGAATTTGATGATTGTATACATGTGGCTGAAGCCACCACTATGAACACCTTTGCTCTGGATGACACTACGTATTTTGTAAAACTCCTATATTTTGGACAGCTTTAAATGATGAATGCATTTATGATCGATCTTGTTATTTGAAAAGAAAGCATTTGCAACCTTATTTGTAAAAGAGTTTATCGACCGCATTTTATTCTTTTATTTTCATGTGACGACCTAAGGTAATGGCTGGTACGTTCTTCCTTTTTAAAACAACAAATTAGTTTTAGAGATTATGAACGGTAAGAAAGAATTGACTCCGAATAGAGTTGTGAACTGGCCATTTAGGACTCTATAGTGAGGATTTTCCTTCTAAACCTAGTTATGGTGAAAAGAGAAAGAAATGAAAAAGAAAAAGAAAAAAAAAATTTACCATGGTTTTTGTTATTTGAATTATTACTATTAAACCAGTCATTATTTTGGGGACGCCACACCTAACCTTTCCAACACTCCAATATCAAAGAAGTGCTCTATGTGAATAATGAGTTCTCTTTCTGTGTGAAAAGTGGTGGCGTCTATGGTGATGATGGTCATTGCTAGAGTGTTGTGTCACTAGAGCTTGACATGGTGGTATTAGGGTTTTTGGTTACTGTTTCTTGGAAGAGATAAAGAAGATTTTGAAAGATTGAAGATGATTGCTTGTGAGAAGTGAACCGTTGCACTAATTATGGGTGTTATAGAGGGAATGTGAGTGATCTCTTTGGGCTTTTTGAAAGGTATTTAATAGGGACGTTACTCAATGACAACTCAACATTTTGCTAATTGTTGTGCTTTGCTTGTGTGCCTTGTCCATTGGTGAGTGTCTAGTCATGCATATAATGATGTATGGAAATTGGAAGAAGTGTCCTTTGGATCCAGAGTTTCAATGTATAAGCATTTACATATGAATCACTCCTTTACATAGTCCATTCCAAGTTGATTCCTTGACAAAATCACCCTCTTCAATAAGTGGTTTTGTGAAAATGTCAGCAAGCTGAACTTTAGTGGGTACAAACTATAGTTCTACTATTCCCTTCTGAACATGGTCTCTAAGAAAGTGGTGCTTAATTTCTGTGTTTAGCTCAAGAGTGTAAAGTAGGATTTTAGAAATACTTATCACAAACTTGTTGTCACAAAAGATTGGAATGTTGCCTTCAATAATGTTGTAGACTTCCAGTTGATTTTTTATTAATATTAGTTGATTGTAGCAACTTGCTGTTGATATATATCTTTTTTCATTTAGGTGATCATGAAGTTCATTGAGTTGTTTAGCTCAATTTTCAAGCCTTCCAATTGATTTTTCAACTTTTGAAGATCTTCCAATAAGTTAGATCTTTCTTTACAAATTTCCTCATTTTCAAGGTGGAGCCTTGTAGTCTTTCACTTATGATCTTCAAAGGAATCACACATTTGAGTGGAGAATTCTAAAGAATTATCTACTTTTTCTTCATGTTTCCCTTGAAGTTGTTTATAATCTTTTGAGATATTTTTGAAATCTTTCCTTTTTGGATAACATGGATGAACTAGAAAGAATTTCATGATATGTTGTTTGAATAGTTTCAAAGTCATTTAGGTTTACCTCTTTATCATCATCATCATCTTCTTGTTCTTGTTCTTCTTCTTTGGACAATAAGTCATCCAGGTCTTCCCATGTTCTCATTAGTACTTTCTTTTCCTTTGGTTTGAAGTACCTTTTCTTGTGAGTTGATTTGTCAAGGTTTGGGCATTCTAACTTAAAGTGTCTTGGTTTCTTGCATTCATAACATAAGATAGAGTTCTTCTCCTTGTCCTTCCTTTATCTAAAGGGCTTCTTGGTTGATCCTTTCCAGTTTGATCCACTCTTTTTCTTCCACATGTTTCTTATTTTTCTTGAGATAAAGACCAATTGATCATCCTTGTCGAATCCTTCATCATTGGACTCATCATCAGATGATATGTCTGTGTTGATAGATTTTGATGAGCTTATGGATGTAGGTTTGGATGTGGATTCTTTGAGTCTTGAAGACGTTTTGGTCTTTTGTGTTGTTAGAGCCAAAGATTTCCCTTTTTGATTCCCTCATCATGATGAAGTTCCTGTTCACAAACCTTTAAGGTTCCAATTAGTTCTTCAATGGACACAAAGTCCAAGTTCTTCACTATTTGTAAGGTTATTATGTTAAGTCTGGCTGCATCCAAGTTATATTGGACTATACCAAATTAGTAAATCCCTAAGATTTTGATGTTAACAAAGTATAAATTTTATGTGTGAACCTTTCATACTCAAGCTACAGGTTTATCTATATAAGTAAGGTACAAGCAAAAAACATGAACAAGAAAAGTCTGGATAATAGCTAAAGTATCAGTCATTGGACGATACTATCTCAACATCCAGTCCTAAGAAGACATGTGCTTTAGCATTTGACTCATAGTACAAAGGTAATGGAATAGTTACTCAATCCTCAAGTATTGAAAGTAATCATTAGAAAGTAACGTCCATAGACTCAATAAGCAATTTGTGCCATAGCACACGAAAGATAAGATTTAAATTGTCATGTCTTGAAATTCTTAATTCCTTTTGTCTTATGTTGTTAACGTTATATTTGATTTGTATGCTGAAAGTCAACTTTGAGCACAAGGCGACACTGGCAAGTTGTACTTTTCTAAAGATATGCTGCAGAAAGTGTTTGTGGTCCCCACACACTCTCTCTACACAGTAACAATCTCATGTAAAGCGTCCAAGCTACTAGACAATGACTAGTTGGGATCTTTCAACAAATCAAAGCTATGAAGTGTATATAAAGCTTGAAGATGTTCGTGTTAATGTTGTCGACTCACAAGAATAATTTGAGTCAAAACGAACAAAGTGTTGTAACGCTGTCAGTTTTACTAGATGAAAGAAACTTGAGTGAATTAAGTGAATCTTAGCTCTACTAAGTTAGCAAGTTTCATTGTATTCAAGCTTATTGTGTAAATACTCTTTGAGTGATTAGAATACATTTTCTATCAAACATCTATTGTTTGTGAAAGCCAAGAGTGGCTTAGTGACAAAGAATACTTAGGTCTTAATCTCAGGGGGAGATTAAGGGTAGTGCTAGAAGTGGCCTAGAGAGTACTCATTGTAGTCAGAAATGGCATAGAGAATATTTGGTTGTAATCAAAGAATTGATTAGTGGAGCCCTTCATGTTTTGAAAGAGAACTGGACGTAGCCTAGGAGTTGGGGTAAACCAGTATAAAATCTCTGTGTTTTCTTTACTGCTTCTATATAACTAGTTCTTTTATATAGTTTACTTCTACACTATTGTGTCCAAGTTTTGTGAACTGGTTTTCAAAGCTCAAAGTGATTTTGAACCCCATGGACGAAACCCATCATCCATTGATATCTGTTTGAGAAAAGCTTTCAAAGTTTTTGAAAGACTAAGTTTTATCCATCACATTATTCAACCCCCGCTTCTAGTGTGTTTTAGGTACTTTAGTTGGTATCAAAGCTTGGCTCTAGGTTGATCTCTTGAAAAAGTAGAGGAAAAAAAAAAATCCTAAAATGATGGAAGAAGGATTTGCTGTGAACAAGCCTCCCATGTTCAAGGGAGCCAACTATGACTACTGGAAGGAAAAAATGATTGCCTTTGAATCAACTCACATTGATATGTGGGATGTTGTAGAAAAGGGCAGTCACATTCCTTTAGATGCTCAGAAGAACGAGCTCTGTAACGACCCACCTTGTCGTTATGATATCACCACTCTAAATCGCGAGAATTTCAATTTTTAAATGAAAACTCCATTAATTTGCTTATGAAAAATGAAAGTAAATTTTTTTTTCTCGATATACATTCCCAAACAACGCACCATTACTTAAATGAATACATATATATATATATATATATATATATATATATATATATATATATATATATATATATATATATAGGCATAGTAACTCAATACACATCATTCACATAATGGAAAGTAAATTTGTTCATACATATATCTGTGATTTACATCCTCAATTCAAATTTTTTTTATGTAACCAGCTACGGAGGAGTTGATTAACAAAACACAACTCTCTCCCAAAATAATCCCAACGTCATCATGTCGACTCGGCGACTCCACAAAAGAATCTCACTTCTCGTACTCTACTACTGTCATTCTGCTCCCACGAACAAAGGTTCGCGATCATCACAGGTACCAACCACTCGGTACAAAAATTGCGAGGGGTGAGTTTATTATAAAAAAAATTAATACAAAGATCAAATGACCACAATTAGTAAGAAGACATTAAAAAATATCATAAGCTTACACAAGCATTCACTAGTCCAACACACACTCAACGAATAGTCATCATCAGTCCATAGTTCCAATCAATCATGCTCAGTATGATGCATGCACCTGACCTCAACTCTTAAATGCAATGTGGTACCATCCCCAAGGAAATAGCCTAAGCGTGTCCACACGACACTTTCACTTAGGAAAACTAGGCAGTAAGTGTCGAGGTCACCCTGTCGTGCACAGGCAACTCCCCCCCATGGTGATTAGCCTGAGTCTCAAGGGAGTTCCAAACCGAGTGACATGCCCCCAAGTACAAGTATTCCTCCTCATGAGAAACTACAAGTACTTACTGACAAAGTTTATACTATTTCCATGTCATATGAAGTATGAAACATGGGCACCATCAAGTCCTCGAGTTGAGTTTTGAAGGAAGGATTGGAGGCTTTGTTCTCTACCAAATCCTCGAGTTGAGTTTTGAAGATTCTGCTTTGATTAAACTCTTCTTCTCCATGCGATGATCCGACGACAAGCAAATGCGGCTCGTGGCGGTCACCAGTTGTCAGTGGTGGTGGAGGAGGAGCTTGGGGGTGTTAGGGGAGAGTTTAGGGGAAGAAGAGGAGGAAGAAAATGGCTATTTTACACTGTTGGATGTATTTGTAGCCTGCAACACTCGCCCAGGCGAGTTTGGCTCGCTCGGGCAAGCTGATCCAGCTCAAATTTTTCTGCTTCAGTAAAAAATTCATATCTCATACTCAAGATGTTATATTGCAAATCCCAACGGTGATAATGTGGATAATGGTCTTAGGAACATTCAGACAAAAGTTGAAGACGATCCAACCGTTAACGAATATGGGATGGCAATTTTATTGAAATAAGTTTAGGTAAAATTTGAAATCTCATAGTTTCAACTTAGCTCAACAAAATTCCACATAACTCAACATCAACATCAAGAAATTCTCACATGACTAATTCAATCCATACCTCAACTTATTCAAGTCAACTATATAGTTAAATAACACAATAAATACAATTAAACATCGATTTATAATTAGTAATATTTTAGGGTGTTAGAAGCTCCCTAGGGACAAATGGTCGAATGATCATAAGTCCATATTTCTTCTCAATTCACGTGCAAGGAATGTTCTGTCGTGCACTCCATCACAAGAAGAATATTCCAAAGTTCACAACTTCAGAAGCGCTAAACAACTGTGGGACACCTTAGCCATTACCTATGAAGGGTCCTCTAAGGTAAAATGGAACAAGTTGAGCCTTCTGACACGTAAGTATGAACTTTTTAGTATGGAAGAGGGAGAAGATATCCAAACCATGTTCGGACGCTTTCAAATCATTTTGAACAAGCTTCGCTCTCTAGGTAGACATTATGATAATTATGATCACATTGATAAAATCTTGCGAAGTTTATCTAGAAAGTGGAGACCATAGGTTACAACGTTAAGAGCCATCAAGAATCTTGATTCAATGACTCTTGAAGAGCTTGTTGGGATTCTTAAAGTCTATGAGCAAGAGCTTGCTCAATATGAAGGAACAAAGAAAGGGAAGTCACTAGCCCTTACAGTTCAAAGACCATAAGATTAGAAAGATGTGGAAAAATAAGAATTCTTCCAGGTTCAACAGTTTGTCCAAAAGATCCTTCTGTAAAAAAGTAAAAAGTAAAGTTATTTTTTATGAGTGCAAGAAGCTAGGACACTTTAAGTCATAATGTCCTAACCTTGAAAAGTCAAAGGATAAGAATAAGAAATTCTTCAAGTCCAAAAGAAAAGCCTCATGAGCACTTGCGAGGACTTGGATGATTCATCGTCTGATGAGGACAACGAGGAAGAAGACAACCAGTATTTGATGGTTGATGCATCCACTAGTAAAGTTGAACCAGCATTGGACGCAAGTTTAGATGATGAGGATCCTTAGCTTGATGACATTGTCAACTTTGATGGTGAAGAGGTAATATTTGAATCTAGAGAAGATTTAATTAAAGGGTACAATCAACTTTTGTCTGCCTTTGCTCGTCTCTCTAAAGCTTATAAAAAAATAAACAAATATTTTCAACATCTTGAAAAAGAGCATGAGGATCTCAAAAAAATTTATCAAGCTCATTTAGTTGATTTTGTCTTGGAAACCAACTCACCTGGTGATGTACAAGACACCTGTATTTGTGAGGAGGTCAAGGCATAACTGGATGAAAAGGTATCTAGTGGATGAAAGACTCTTCTTAAGGATTTTCAAGACTTGGAAGAAAAGGTGAAATCCTTAACCACAACTCTTGAAGATTCAGAAGAAGAGCACAAGGAAATGCTTAAACAAAAACTCTTGAAAAGAATGCACCTTGCTAATAATGAACTTGATTAGTTAAAAAAGAAGAACTCAAATCTCTGGATGGAAAGTTAACATTATAAAAGGATTTCTTCTAATTTAAACTATAAGCTTAAAGGATGTGAGGTCTTGAAGGAACTACCTCCTGAGATTAAAAACTTCTATAAGGAGATAGAAACCTTGAGAGATAACCTAGGCAAATTTTTTGGTGGTCATGAAGCCCTTAACAAAATTATTATGGTGCAAAGAAACCCCAAAGACAAATTTGGCCATGGTTTAAAAGGCAAAAAAGTTGTACATAGTGAAGAAGTCATTGTTTGCTATTTTTGTTGAAAAGTGGGTCATGAAACTCATAAGTGCAAGGACCTCCCTAAAAAAGGCAACCCATCAAAGGGTCTGTCCAGTGCTTACTAACACCCATAAGCTAAAAAGGAAAAAGGACCCAAAAATATTTGAGTACCTAAGAATAAAATAATTCTTGTTGCAGACCTCCTTAATAGCTGGAAAGAAACACTAGTCATGGCACCTAGACAGTGGCTACTCATGACACATGACAGGTGAAAAGTCTATGTTCCAATCTCTTAGCCCTATGTCCGGTGGGATGGTCACTTTCAGAGGGAATGAGAAAGGTTTGATAATTGGTGTAAGTAAGGTTTGTATTCCTCTCTATCCTCCTATTGATGATGTTTTACTTGTTAAAGGATTGAAGCATAATCTATTGAGCATAAGTCAATTATGTGACAGTGGATACGATGTCACTTTTAACAAGGACATGTGTATAATCCATAACAAGGACAATTCTTCAGCCTTCTCTACTAAGAGACAAGGAAATCTCTATAGGATTAAACTTGGTGATCTGTCTAGTCAAAAGTGTCATGCTTACTCTCAGTCAAAGAGCATAATTGGGTATGGCATAAGAAGCTTGGTCATGCTAGCTTGAGGTTAATCTCAAAGCTTCAAAAGCATTGTCTCGTAAAAGGACTTCTAAAGTTGTCATATCAAGATGATTCTCTTTGTGAATCTTCTAGAAAGGGAAACAAGTAAAAAGTTCTTTTAAAGCCAAAAATGTTGTTTCCACTACTAGGCCTTTAGAGCTCCTACACCTTGACCTGTTTGGACCAACCGACACTGTATCCTTCTCTGAATGAAGATATGGTCTGATCATAGTGGACAATTAAACTAGATGGACATGGATCAGGTTCCTAACTCACAAGGATGAGTCTTTTGATACCTTCTATAAATTCTGTAAAAAGATTCAAAGTGAAAAAAGTTATTTTTATTGAAAAAAGATGATGGAACTCAATAAACCAAGAGGAGGGTGTGAATTGGTTTTCAAACAAAAATGTACTTTTAAAAAAATATTTGCGAAAAAAAAACTTTTCTAAACGGATCGTATCACAAAACAAATATGAATAGAATGTAATCAATACTTAATCAATCCTTCCTTACACATGATCCTTCATTAACTTCCTTTCCTTCACAATCATAAAACTTGAATCTTTAAAACCTTGATAAAACTTGAATGAGTGAAAGATACGAGCAAGAGAAAAATACACAATCTTTTATACTGGTTCACTCTCTATTTCTAGAGAAGATAATCCAGTTATCTAATCCATAACCTGAATTAGATTTCCAATATGCATAAACAATTCTTACAAGCAATCACAATCAATCTACAATTCCCACCTTGGATAAAGAGATGAAGGAATCCAACACTAGGACCCTCTGTGAATATAAGCCTAAGAGAACTGTACTCTTAGCCCAAAATAGAAAATCCTATTCTAGCATGTTGTAAGCAATTCACGCATAAACACAAGACCGTGTAAAAACCTTACACATGAGAAAAAACCAAGTAGGAGAGATACAATCTGACCAATCTTTGCACAAAAACCTTGTTGGATTGAGAAGTTGATCTTCTTCTACTCAAAAGAAACAACTCACTTCCAAGAAAAAATCATCCAAATCAAAAGATTAAGAAGTTGTGAGTTACCATAAAGCTCTTTCCTTCTTTTCTCTCATTCACTAATTAAAACATGAAATCTTGCTCATTCTAAGGCTAAGAAGTAATTTGTGAGACATATTGAGTATTCTCTAACGATCTCATGGATTGTAGATGTGAACACAAGCTGGTTATTTATAGAAAAGTGGAGTCGAGGTGTTGTAGAGTTATGACTGTGGATCACTTCTTTCGTCATTTCTCTTGTTAGTCTTGTGCTCTATGCAATGATCAGTTAGTTTTTCTTAAGGATTGGATGTAATCTTTGTACCCTTATGTATCCCTTTTGATATTATATATGTATGAGTCTTTTCTACTCATTATTGGTAATTTCTTTCTACTCGTAATGCTTGATTCTATTTGATCACTGGTGTCATGAAATTGGATTCTAAGTGAGACTGGAAAGTAATCTTCGAATTTGAACTGAATGATTTTAATCTTTACGTTCTAGGAATAGAGCGTAAAGTTTTGATTGCAAAAAGCACAAGAATATAATTGTAATGCTGGGGTATTTATTGCATATGTGAGGGATCGATATTTAGTAAATATTCTTAGGTTCCAAGTGCGAGGGATCGACTTGGGATAACTATGTGTGCATCAGTAATGCTAGAAAATGATTTATATATGTTAATCTTTGTCGCAACCTACCCTTCAGCGGGAGGGCGACGCGGGGCTTACGGGTGCGTCTTACAAGGGAGGAAAACGAACGGAGTCGCCACCAACGTTTATTTGTGGAAAACGTCGAAAAAATCGAAAAAGGTGTGGTCTACGAACTTTAAGTGTGAAAGGTTCGGGAGTTGTATTTACGCATGGGGAAGGTATTAGCACCCCACACGTCCGTCACAAGGGACGACAACCTTTAACCAAGTGTGCAAATATGACTTCAATTTGTTTTATTTCCCTTTTACGTTTTTATGTGTTTTTATGCCTTTTGTATTTTTTTTTATCTTTTTGTGGTCGACAAGGGTGTTTACCTTGCTCCTACGTATTCCTCAATTGTGATAAGGAAATCAGACCTATATAGTTCTTTGAAAAAGGGGTGAATCAAGTGATTCTTTTTACTTGGAAGGTGGTCCTTTAAGGCGTTCGACCTTAAAATGATCCATTTTACTGGGTGAGAAAAGCTAAGGTGTTGGACCTCTAACCATCTCACGAGGTCGACAAAAGCGGGGCTTTTGCTCCTACGTATCCTGCATCAAAGAGGAAATCAGACCTACGTAGTTCTCGTGAAAGGCAGTAAAGTGATGTGTTAATTTTATGCTTTTGAACGGTCCATGTTAACCGATAAAAGCAAAGAGGACCGTTTAAGGCGTTGGACCTTAAAACGGTTTTTAGTGATTTTTTGCGGACAAGCTTGATTAGTGAGTTGATTTTAGCCTTAGTTTCACTTTGGTTATTAGTCAATTCATTCAAGGAAACTTCCAAAGAAAAACGTCCGATTGATTTTTTTTATTATTTTATTTAAAGATATTTTGATTATTTTATTATTATTTTTCTTTTTTTTGTTTAACCGAGGTTACAGCGTGAACGATCGGTTAGATTTTGTTTTAACAGTGATTAAACGAGATTACAAAATAAATGACCGGTTGAAATTCATTTTATCATTTATTAGGTGAGAAAACGGCTTAAAAAATCGGTTAAAGCTCGTTAAAAACGAAAGAAAAGAAAACCGGAAATGAAGATGAAAGCTACAAAAACAAGAAATGAATTGAAAGTCTTGGATTCGAAAACTTACCCGTTGAAGAACGAAGAACGGATGAAGAACGGTGAAGAACGACGAAAAACCTTCACGGATTTGCTCACAGAAACGTCTCGGAAGCATTACGAACGCACCTCGGCTTGAATTTTCTTCACCCAAAACAGCTGAAATGCATAGCCAGAGGGGGATCAGGGATCCTTGGAACAACCCCTTTTTGCCTTTTATAGGAAAAAAGGGGGAGGAGTTTGCCGCCCAACTCGCCCAGGCGAGCTGGATTGCTTCCTACTTCGAAAATACTCTGGAATGCCCAAATTCAAAATTTTGAAAATTGCTATTTGCACCCCCCATTTTGATAAGTTCACCCCCTTCTTTCGTAATTTACAGAAAAGTTACGGAAGCCATTTTTTTAACAAAATGGGGGAAATGGTTGCCGCCCAGCTCACCCAGGCGAGCTAGGTTGCTTCCACCATAAGCAAGAAAATATCTAGAATCCTCTAGAAGGGCCCAGATTACATAATTGCTATTTGCACCCCATTTTACTAAATACACCCCCTTTGCCTTTTTTGCTGATTCTTTTTCGTAACGTTACAGAACTTTACGGATTACGTAACGACACTTGTTTTCTTTCCGTAATGTCACGAAACTTTACGGATTACGCAACCATCCCCTCTTTGACTTCCTGAATGTTACGGAACTTTACGGATTGCACAACAATGGGTGTTAAGTACCTCAAAGCGGTCAAGCGAAGGTTGCATGCCACCAAACAATGGTCCCCGGACGAAATTAGGGTATGACAATTGCCCCTCTTTACTTACCTTTTATCGGAGATAGGAGGAAAGTAAAGATTCGACACTGATTTTGTCCGTCTTAGCCTCTTCAGTAATTAATCTATGATGATTCCCGAAGGCCATCCTTTGCCCATCATGGGGATTTAATTGATCTTAATTACCATAGTTCCAACCAAAACGATATGAAATAATTGACTTCCGTCTCTCCTTCTTTTTCTCTGAACAACACAAAACAAAAAATAACATAATATACACGTATACACATTTTTTTGGTGAAGGAACCGATTGGGAAAATAACAAAAACTGTATTTTCCCCTCACCAGGGGCTCCGTACTTGATAACGGATGATGCATGAACAACGCTAGGCAATCAACTCATGGGACTCCGGACTCAATGATGGAGGATGCACGAACAGCGCTAGGCAATCAATTCGTGGGGCTTCGGACTCAATGATGGAGGATGCACGAACAACGCTAAGCAATCAATTCGTGGGGCTCCAGACTTGATGGTGGAGGATGCATGAACAACGCTAGGCAATCAATTCATGGGGCTCCAGACTCAATGATGGAGGATGCACGAACAGCGCTAGGCAATCAATTCGTGGGGCTCCGGACTCGATGGTGGAGGATGCATGAACAACGCTAGGCAATCAATTCATGGGGCTCTGAACTCAATGATGGAGGATGCACGAACAGTGCTAGGCAATCAATTCGTGGGGCTCCGGCCTCGATGGTGGAGGATGCATGAACAGCGCTAGGCAATCAATTCATGGGGCTCTGGACTCATTGATGGAGGATGCATGAATAGCACTAGGCAATCAATTCATGGGGCTCCAGACTCGATGGTGGAGGATGCATGAACAGTGCAAGGCAATCAATTCATGGGGCTCCGGACTCAATGATGGAGGATGCACGAACAACACTAGGCAATCAATTCGTGGGGCTCCGAACTCAATGGTGGAGGATGCATGAACAGCGCTAGGCAATCAATTCATGGGGCTTCGGACTCGATGGTTGAGGATGCACGGACAACGCTAGGCAATCAATTCGTGGGGCTCCAGACTCGATGGTGGAGGATGCATGAACAACGCTAGGCAATCAATTCTTGGGGCTTCGAATAAGATCTGAATTTAGGACCGAATGGTCCACTGGGTTCTTTCACCTAAAAGGTGAACATGCTTTAGCAAGGAAAAAAAAATAAAAATAAATCATTCACGAGAGCACCATATTTTAGAGAAACAATATGCTTATGCCAAAATAGTTTTCCTTGTAACCGAAATGAAGGGTAGGATGTCAACGTTTAGCTTTTAAATGAACATTCAAGGGAAACGTCGGGTCAAACTGAAACTGGGAATAAAATCACTCATAGTGTATAAAAAACTCACACAGGTAAGTGTTTTACCCTAATTCCAAACCATAGCTGCACCATGACTTTATTTTGCACATGATTTCCTATCGAACCAAAGATTACACGCGCAATCACAGATCAATATAATTTTCTCGAGGGTAGTGTTTTTGGAGAGGAAACTGGGTGTTTCGGTCTTTTCCTCTTTGTTTATGTGGGGCGGGACATCGCCAGTTGGGAGCGACCTTGAATGGCAATCACAAAGGAAGAACCACTTCGAAATGGGTTTTTCCTTTGTCGGCGGTCATTTACCTAGTCGAAAATTTATCTGGTCCGAAGACCTTCTGTTCTCTTTCTTGGTTTCCTTTATTGATTGGAAATTATTCTGTTTTCCTCCAATCTTTTCCTTTTTACTTTCTTCCAATCTTTGATCGGGAATCCTTCTTTTCCTTTTCTTTTCTTTCTTTTCATTTCTTCCTTTTCTTTCTTTCTTTTTTTTTTCTTTCGATCTTTGATTGAGAATTCGGGTTTTAGCATTCGTTATTCGCTCTCCCTTGAGGAGATTTCGTTGTCCTCTTCTTCGGGGGAAAGGATGAGGATTCTCTTCTTGGGCCAAGGTTCAAGGTAGCTTAAGGTTGTGTCTCAACATGGTCTTTTCATCGTGCGTGCCCGATTTTGATATTTGGGGCAAAACAAATTCATGTGTCAGGGTGTGGGTTTCGGGTTAAACTCCCATATTATTTCCAAGAAGCACGCGTAACAATGATGATTTGGAAACAATGCGCAAAATTAGTCATGCATACAGCTAGGTGGGTACTCAAGCATCCAACTTATGGCATTATGATACTAAGGCTTGGGATTTACGCAAGTAGACTCAACGTTTCCAAATTATGTTCTTTCATTGGTTCAACGAATCCATCCATTCTTATCTCGGTTATTTTGGAAAATAAACTCTTAGCGTCAATTTCTTGTTTCCAAAAGATATGTTTGCTCTCTATGAATGATTTGTGCTTCCTATGACCATAACATGCCGACCTTCGAGGTCTTTCTTTTTGTTTCATTTTTTCTTATGCATGTTTGCAAAAAACTATACATCCATCGCTATCTATGAGAAAAGCTTTTTTTTTCTCTGTACACCTACGTTCCTATACACGAAAAAAACTTTTTTCTCTATATACACACGCATTGAAAAACTCTTTCTCTCTATACCGACATGGTCTATATAAAATCTCTATTCCTTTTCAAAGATTTCTTTTCCCCTTTTCAACATACACTCGTTGTTTATATAAAAATTTCCTTTATATACACTCATTGCTCATATACAAGAATTTCTTTTCACACATTGTTTATATACAAAAATTTCTTTTCTTTTCTTTATATACAGATATGACATTTTGTTCACAATGTCTCTTTCTTTTTCTATTCTTGGCGTTATTACGATGTTTGTTTGTTTTATTTTAGGATGACGTTCCTAAATGAAAACTCTACACAGTTCCAGAATTTCAACAAATATTATCGACAATAATGAAATAAGCACTAACGCAACAATCCAAACAAAATGTATGCACAAAACAAATGACAATCGAAAAAAAACAACAAAAACAAACGTTAGTCCCTCAAGTCATAGAAACAAGATAACATACAAATGATAAATGATGAAACATAAAAATGAAAAGAATACGAATTTGGGGATCCCATGGTCATGTGGCTCATCATGCCACCAGACTCTTGGGTCACGGTAACAAAAGGTGGGGTGGTCGACAAAAGCAGGGCTTTTGCTCCTACGTATCCTCAATTTGTGATGAGGAACTCAGACCTACGTAGTTCTTGTTAACTGTGAGACTAAAATAGCCTCAATGTTTTTTTTTACTAAAATGCGAACATGCTTTAGTAAAGAAACAAAACCTCCAACTGATCAGAGCAACATATGATTTTTTTTGATGAAAAACAATGTGTCTATTGGGGAAGGAGAGTATGCTGATGAAATTTTCTCATAACCATAAATGAGATTTTGGATGTTAGCATTTCGTTTCTAAACGACCATTTAGAGGAAACACTGGGTCCAACAAAAATAGAAGAAAATCACTCAAAGTGTATCAATCTCACACAGGTAAGTGTTTCATCCTAATTCCGAACCATAAATATGTCATGACTTGATTTTGCAAATCATTTCCTATCAAATCAAAGATTACATGCACGATCATGGATTAATAGGACTTCTTCTTGGGAATGGGGGTTTTTTTGGTGGGGAATTTGGCTTTGAGTGTTTTTGCCTTTTCTTTTTCTATTTTTGTTTAGTGCGGGGCGAGAAAGTCGCTAGTGCACAAGATTTTGGTTGGCAATCAAAGGGAGAGGACCACTTTAGGTCGTGGTTTCCTTTCTTTTTCTTGTTTACTTGGTGACAATTCTGTATTGTTCATATATTGTCTGGTCCAAAGACCTTTCTGCATATTTCTTCTGTTTTCTTCCGATCTTTGATCGTGAACTTTCTTTCTTTTTTGCTTTCTACCACTCTTTGATTGGGAATTTTCTTTTTCTTTTTTTTTGCTTTCTCCCACTCTTTGATTGGGAATTATCTTTCTTTTTTTGCTTTCTCCCACTCTTTGATTGGGAGTTTTCCTTTTTTTTTTGTTTTCTTCCGAGGGCAAGGACTGACATTCTCACCCTGGGTCAAGGTTTATGATAAGTTGGGATTTTGGCTCAAGGCTTGTAGAACGAATAGTCATGATATATGTTAGGGTTTGGCCAGCGGTTCGAGGATAAAGGGGATGTCCCACATTATTTCCATGATACACATGCAACAATGATAATTAGGAAATTTTATGCAAAACTGGTCATGCATGCACCTATGTGGACACTCAAGCATCAAGTTTTTATGGTCATGTGACACTAGGGCTCAGGATTCATTTTCCCTATTTAAGTCAACCCAGTGTTTCCAAAATATATTCTTTTATCAATTCATGCATTCATCCGAGTCCATTTTGGGTGTTCGGGAAAATTTTCACAGCATTCACCCTTCAGGTGTATTACACACATTTTCTTTCAAAAACTGGTTATGATCAGTGAATATTTTTTCAAAGAAAAGCTGGAAGTTATCTCTTCTCAAAAGCATGTTGGCTTTTCAGCTGAAAGATATATTTTTTGTTCTTGTTTGCTTTTGTTTTTGTTTTTTTTTTCATGAGGTATTTTGCTACCTAAACATGTGTAAATTTTTGTGAGGTATTTTTGCTATATACATGCATATCCAAGGTATCTTGCTACCTAAACATACATACATATATTTTGTGAGGTATTTTTGCTATATACATGCATATCCAAGGTATCTTGCTACCTAAACATACATACATATATTTTGTGAGGTATTTTTGCTATATACATGCATATCTAAGGTATTTTCACTACCTAAACACACATACATATATTTTGTGAGGTATGACAACCTTTTGAGCTTGTCCTTGTTTTATTTAAGTTCCTAGGATCATGGGCAACTAGGTGTGTCCTACTATGACTTGAGAAACAAAGGTGATCAAATAACAAGCAGAGATTTAAAAGGTACTAGGTTGCCTCCTAGTAGCGCTTCTTTAATGTCTTGAACTGGACGCCTTATGACTTGTCGGTCACAGACCTAGTACTTTGCTTACCTTTGGCTTTGGACTTGGTCGCCTATTGGTCGGCCATGTGTCGTAGGCAACGCTCTAACCTTTTTGTGGATGAGCTGAGGTGAACTTTAGAGGTGGTGGCGGTGCGTCTGTTGCCCGCTGCTGGCCATCCCCAGGCTGCTCTGGTGTTTCGCCCTGCGCCTGCCTTGGGGTGCAGTACTTCTTGATGAAAGCTCGATTAGTAGGGGGTCTGATGACCTTGCTGGGGGCGATAGACACTCCGTAGAATTGACAGAGGCTCGTAATCAGAGCTGGCAACTCCAAGACCTTGTTGGACTTCCTCGAGTCCACTGGGTGTCTTGCGGACGCGATCCCTACAAACAATAGATGACATCAGAAATCAGTTGAGCGATGTGCATACTTACCTATGTCATGATGGTGTGACCTTGCTGGGGGGAATGGGCACCTTATAGGACTAACAGAGGCCCGTAACCAGAGCTGGAAACCCCAGGGCCCTGTTGGGATCCTCTAGGTCCACTAGGTGTCTTGTGGGCGTGATCCCTACAAATAATAGATGGCATTAGAAATCAGTTGAGAGAAGTGCATACTTACCTATGTCACGATGGCATGACCTTGCTGAGGGGACGAGCACCCTGTAGGACTGACAGAGACCCGTAACCAGAGCCGGAAACCCCAAGGCCCTGTTGGGCTCCTCCGGGTCCACTGGGTGTCTTGTGGGCACGATCCCTACAAATAGTAGATGGCATCAGAAATCAGTTGGACATAATGCATACCTACCTATGTCAGGACGACACAGACCAACTGATACTTTCGTAGGGGGAGATCGGCATTACGGTCGCTAGGCAGAATGTTGCTAAGTAGAAATGTCATACATATATGTGTAAGAGTGGTCATGTTGGTGCGCACAATCCGCACTTGTCTCTTTGCAGCAGCACGGGTGAAATCTTGCCCCGGTATGCATAGTAGCTGCGCAATAGCCTCCCTCTCTGGTTGTGCTAGCACAGTTGGTCGCTCCTCCAGGATCAGAGGATGGCCCAGGAACTGATAAAAGGAAACTACTCGCCCCTTAACCGGGAGCGCAAGTCTAGGTTAAGCATTAAGGGCAGAGGACCTTAAATTCTCTTAAGGTGTGGCAATAGAGCCCACTGAAAATGAGGACGCGTAGCCCTCTAAAGGCAAGGACGTGTAGTCCTCTGAAGGTGAGGACGTGTAGTCCTCTGAAGGTGAGGGCGTGTAGCCCTCTGATGGCGAGGACGTGTAGTCCTCTGAAGGTGAGGACGTGTAGTCCTCTGAAGGTGAGGGCGTGCAGCCCTCTGATGGCGAGGACGTGTAGTCCTCTGAAGGTGAGAGCGTGTAGCCCTCTGAAGATGAGGACGTGTAGTCCTTTAAAGGTGAGGGCGTGCAGCCCTCTGATGGCGAGGACGTGTAATCCTCTGAAGGTGAGGGTGTGCAACCCTCTGAAGGCGAGGGTGTGCAGCCCTCTGAAGGCGAGGACGTGCAGTCCTCTAACGACGATGACGTGTAGTCCCTGAAGGTTAGGATGTGCAGTCCTCTGAAGGTGAGGACGTGCAGTCCTCTAAAGGTGAGAATGTGTAGTCCTCTGAAGGTGAGGGCCTGTAGCCCTTTGATGGCGAGGACGTGTAGTCCTCTGAAGGCGAGGGCGTGTAGCCCTCTGAAGGTGAGGACGTGTAGTCCTCTGAAGGCGAGGGCATGCAGCCCTCTGAAGGTGAGGGCGTGTAGCCCTCTGAAGGCGAGGACGTCTAGTCCGCTGAAGGTGAGGGCGTGTAGCCCTATGAAGGCGAGGATGTGTAGTTCTCTAAAGGCGACGACATGTAGTCCTCTGGAGGGGAGGACGTGTAGTCCTCCGAAGGTGAGGGTACTAGTACCCAAGGGTCCACCTTTATGAGAAAGCAAGAGATTGAATCATTGAGAGGGCCGTTCATTCCAAATTCAAAAGATTGGACATTAGATGGAGGAAATCTATGCAGCTAACATGATTTTTAGGGATGCAGATGCATGCAACCTTTGTCGTGAAATTTGGTAAATGCGGACTTCATATGAAATAATGCAATGTAATGGAAAGTTGTACAATGTTCATGACATTCATTCTCTATTTTATGATTTTGATTTTGATTTAATTTTTTTGGAAAACACAGATTGACTGTCCTTTTGAAAGAGGTGATAGTTCATGCAACCTTATCTATATTTTGCAAATCTCTCTGGGAACTCCCTCAGAGTGTATGTTCTGTTTGATTTAGTTACTTGACCATTTTGGAGTGACGGCCATGGAGTCGTTTGATGTTTAACCAATCCATTGAAATTCCAGGATTTGTCCCCCCTTTTTTTTGTTTAAAAAATATAGATGGATGAGAACTTTTGATCTGCCCCTAGGTTCGCTTGAGGCTCATGTACGGTGCCCCTCATTGCCCCAGTGTAAGGCTTTGAGGTACCAATCGTTGTCTTTCGTCATGACCTTGTAGCAGGGAACCTATTGGGTGAGAACTTCTAATCTGCCCCTAGGTTTGCTTGAGGTTTATGCATGGTGCCTCTCATTGCCCCAGTGTAAGGCTTTGAGGTACCAATCGTTGTCTTTCGCCATGACCTTGTAGCAGGGAACCTATTGGGTGAGAACTTATAATTTGCCCCTAGGTTCGCTTGAGGTTTATGCATGGTGCCTTTCATTGCCCCAGTGTAGGGCTTTGAGGTATCCATCGTTGTTTTGTTTTCACAACCTTGTAGCTAGGAAGAATGAAAGAGGCAGTTTGATTCTCGCAAAATGAATTTTTCAAGGACGAGGAATAGTTGAAGGATTTTTTTTTCAGTTGACGGGTTAAGTCAAATGACTCCTATTCCTTATAACTCACTTCCCTCTAAAAAAGACAAACTTTTAGGAATGATAAAATGAGCTCACCTGAATGTCTATATTTTTACTTGAAAACACAGTCAATCAAATGCTTTTTTCTTTTTTCTTTTTGAACTTATTCATTTTGCTTGTCGTTTTATGGCACCCTCACCAAATGTGTAGCACGTGTAATTTCTGATTGAACGGTCTTGGAAGTCCAAACTTAGGAGCGTATGTCGCTTAAACAAACCAATGGCTTTCACTCACATTCCGGTGAAAGTTGAATAAGCAAAGATGTGTTTGTGATAGAATGATAGAGACAAGGATGTCCAATTTATCCATATTATCTAGCATTGTAATTGTGGTTTACAATAATGGCATAAACTTGAAAATCTTAATGAGTCATTAGAGACATCTAACAATAGCTTTCAAAATTACCCCATGTGTGGTGTTGCTTGTCAATGTTAGGATTCACGAGTGATTCTCCTCAAATTTCAGCCAGCCTGCATTAATTAGACTTTGCACCTTACGCTTCAAGGTCATACAATGCTCAATGGATTGCCCCGGGGCTCCTCCATGATATGCACATGTTGCGTTCAAATCGTATCCTCAGAAAAATGGAGGTTGATGAACCTTGGCTGGGGTTATGGCTACCATTGAATTATCAAGTAGATATGGGAGCAAGTCAGCATAGGACACCAGAATGGGGGTGAATTCTACAGGCTTTTTTGCTGCAAAACTCATTTTTGGTTGGTGTTTTGGTTCGTGCTAAAGGTGGTGTTTAGCATTGGTTGGGTGGTAGGTGGATTTTGTGGTTGATTCAGGGATGGCCTTTGTGGATAACTGGGTGGTGGGTAAGGAGAAGGTTTGTTATTGGCTGAGTAATGACATTGTTGGGTTGGTGGGAAACTTGGCTGTATAGGAATGGCAGTGACAACATGGGTTTCTCCCTCAGTCTCACCCTCTTCATTTGCCCCAGTTTTTTTGCATTTATCAAAGCATGATGATCAGATTTGCCTCTTTTTAGACCCACTTCAAGCATTTCGCCAGCGAAGACCAAATCCGCAAAGCTTGAAGGTGTGTAACCCACCATTTTCCATAATAGAACACTAGTAATATGTCTACTATCATTGTTATTATTTCTTTCTTCGTCATTGAGGGAAACACTTGGGCTACCAGATCCCTCCACCTTTGGGCGTATTCTTTGAAAGATCCGTGCCCCTTTTTTGCACATGTTCTGATGTTGCATCCTATCCGAAGCCATTATACTGACGCTGCCTAACGAAGGCAACCATTAGGTCCTTCCAAGAATGGACTTGGGAAGGTTCCAAGTTAGTATACCAGGTAACAGCTACCCCAGTAAGACTTTCTTGGAAGGAATGTATTAGCAATTCCTCATCTTTTGCGTATGCCCCCATCTTCCGACAATACATCTTTAGATGGTTCTTGGGGCAAGTAGTCCCCTTGTACTTGTCAAAGTCCAGCACCTTGAACTTGGGAGGGGTGATGATATTGGGTACTAGGAATAACTCTTCTAGGTTAGCAAAGGCATAATCTTCACCTCCTTCAATGGCCCTGAGTCTTTCCTCTAGATGATCCAACTTTCCCGTTTCTGCCATAGCATGAGGGTTTTTACTTGTTTTGGAATGCAAGAGGTGTAGTTGTGGGTGATACTGAGGGCCCTCCAAAGTGTTTTGCAGGGGTATACCACCAACTGCTTTCCCTTCAGTGGCATATCCGAGGCAAGGATTGAAGTCGACTAGATTATGGTGAGGAATTTCATGTGTCTCCCCCACGGTTTAAGAGACATGTGCATGATCAGTTTGGGGTTGTTGGCTCTCAATGGGTATAGGAGTGGAGTTATTGACATTCTCATTGGGAGTGTACGCCACATTGGGTGGCGTATAGTTGGGAGGTAAGCCATATGGCGGGAAGGCTTGCTTGTTTTGAATTTGCACATCATGGGGTCGTCTGTACTTCCCAAATCTTTGCCCACCATATCTGAGGTTGGATTATTCATTTGGTTGAGATCAGATGAGGGCATCGGGTTCACCTTAGCAACAGCCCTGGTAGCGGCAACTTTAACCGCATTGGCTTCCATTATCTTTTTCATGCTCATCATGGCCTCCATCATTGTGGCCATTTGCTCTTTCATGGCCTCCATGTCGGCCTTCATCTGCTCTTGCACCTCCTCTACTTCACCCATTACTCTAGCTCTAGCACGGGTTTGGTAAGGGCACCGTAAAGCGTGTTCTTTTCTTTTTGATAACAATGATTAAGTTCTTTTTTTTTCAAGGAAAGAATGCAACGAGCAATGCAACCAATGAAAAGCACGGATGTATGCGAATGATGCACAATATTGCGAATTTTTATGTAGGACATGGGGTTGAATCAATTTAGATTTTCAACATGGTCCATGACATCTTTGTCAAGGTGAAACTGGAAGTAACAAGGACATCAATAATCCTAAATGTGTTTGGCAGTAGACGAAGCAGTGATGTAACTTGATCCATCTTTTGCCCCAATTTTTGCAAGATGGTTACTTACATATTTCAACTTGACTTGATGAACCTTTTCATAAAAGCATGAGCTTGGTTCAACCCTATAATCTAAGGAATGGCAATTCTGATCGCCAATACTTCAACAACATTTCATAGGGATGAATGACTCAGGCATACTTTAAGCTATGCATGGAAAATGTAATTATGAAGTTGAGATGCCTGAAGAAACATCATTTCCTAGTTAACCATGCATTAGGTACCATGTTCAATCATTTTGTTTTTAAGTGAAACGGGTTTATGATCCCAACATGGTTGGCTCATGGTACCAAATATATGCAACTAAGAATGCATCATGAATTTTCATGCTTCCCTTTTTGTTTTTGTTTTGCGGAGGAAAATGCAAGGATCATGCATGAGCAAACATGAAAACAAAAGGTATGCAGTTTGCAGAACAAAAAGTATGTTGAACGCATATGCATGATGATGCAATGACTCATGCAAAATGTGATGCTGGAATATGATAACGGACAAATGCAGGAACCATATGTTCATTATGATGCCATGATGAGATGCTTATGCGATGCATGATATGAATGCATTTACGGACACGAGGGCCTGGAAAATAATCTCTTCTTACTTGTGCATTTGGGGGTGCAGTGCCCCATGTGTGCAGTTTAAGAAGGTGATATGGATCTTTCGGCTTCCCATGACAAAAGACAAGACCAACATACATACGACATGATGTAGACGCAAAAAAGCATAACACGGGGATGCACATAGTACGACAATATCCACAAACAATTACAAGCAAAGGCGTACATGACATTTAGGACTACATGCATGGCAGTGTTTAAAACGGCACGCATCGTGTTTGATCCGTGCCCCGATTTTAGGGACCTACACGGGAGGAACCAAAAGGCCTTTTAATGATAATTCCCAAGGTGGTCATATCTCTCTTGATGGTCTCTAGAGGTATCATCCCCTTCGAAGAACATATTGCAGTAGTAGGGACTACTAGCAACAATATGTTATCAAAGAGAAAAACTCTAGATGAGGGTTCACTGTAATCAAGCAAGTCGGAGACCTAGCATGACCACAGATTCACCTCCACTCCTTATGTTCCCATGGACCCGGGTATAGGGCCCCTTTTCAACTCACCATGTGTGCAAATAGTGTTGGTGTTTGTGTGCATCAAATGAATAAATATTTACCTCATGCATACATTTTAAAACACACTAAAAGCATCAAAAGAGTTTATATATACAAGAACATAAGAAAAAAAAGACAAAGAAAAAGAACAAAAGGGAAGTCATAGTAAGGAAAACACACTGATTGATTGGCCTAACTCTCTAACAATAGTTCCCAGTGGAGTCGCCAACTGTCGCAACCTACCCTTCGGCGGGAGGGCAACGCGGGGCTCGCGGGTGCATCTTCCAAGGGAGCAAAACGAGCGGAGTCGCCACCAACGTTTATTTGAGGAAAACGTCGGAAAAACCAGAAAAGGTGTGGTCTACGAACTTTAAGTGAAAGGTTCGGGAGTTGTATTTACGCACGGGGAAGGTATTAGCACCCCACAGGTCCGTCACAAGGGACAACAACCTTTAACCAAGTGTGCAAATATGACTTCAATTTGTTTTATTTCCCTTTTACGTTTTTATGTCTTTTTATGCCTTTTATATTTTTTATCTTTTTGTGGTCGACAAGGGTGTTTCCCTTGCTCCTATGTATTCCTCAATTGTGATAAGGAAATCAGACCTACGTAGTTCTTTGAAAAAAGGGTGAATCAAGTGATTCTTTTTACTTGGAAGGTGGTCATTTAAGGCGTTGGACCTTAAAATGATCCATTTTACTTGGTGAGAAAAGCTAAGGCGTTGGACCTCTAACCATCTCACGAGGTCGACAAAAGCGGGGCTTTTGCTCCTACGTATCCTCCATCGAAGAGGAAATCAGACCTACGTAGTTCTCACGAAAGGCAGCAACTCGCCAACCCCACTGGCGAGTCCCCCAGGCGCTGCCACGTGTCCAACTCGCCAACCCCACTGGCGAGTCCCCTTCAAAAACAGACCCCCCTGGAAAAAGTTTCAAAACAGCCCCCTTTTGGGAATTAGTTTCTAAAAGTAACCTAGTTTGAGAAATTTGCCGCAAAGAGGACCGTTTAAGGCGTTGGACCTTAAAACGGTTTTTAGTGATTTTTTGCAGACAAGCTTGATTTGTGAGTTGATTTTAGCCTTAGTTTCACTTTGGTTATTAGTCAATTCATTCAAGGAAACTTCCAAAGAAAAACGTCCGATTGATTTTTTTTATTATTTTATTTAAAGTTATTTTGATTATTTTATTATTATTTTTCAAGATATTTTGATTATTTTATTATTATTTTGCTTTTTTTGGTTTAACCGAGGTTACAACGTGAACGATTGGTTAGATTTTGTTTTAACAGTGATTAAACGAGATTACAACACAAATTACCGGTTGAAATTCATTTTATCATTTATTAGGTCAGAAAATGGCATAAACGATCGGTTAAAGCTCGTTAAAAACGGAAGAAAAGAAAACCGAAAATGAAAGAAATGAAGATGAAAGCTAGAAAAACAAGAAATGAATTGAAAGTCTTGGATTCGAAAACTTACCCGTTGAAGAACGAAGAACGAATGAAGAACGACAAAAAACCTTCAAGGATTTGCTCACAAAAACGTCTCGGAAGCGTTATGGAAGCACCTCGGCTTGGATTTTCTTCACGGAAACAATTTTTTTTCACCAAAAACAGCTGAAATGCATAGCCAGGGGGATCAGGGATCCTTGGAACATCCACCTTTTGCCTTTGTATAAGAAAAGGTGGAGGAGGTTGCCGCCCAGCTTGCCCAAGCGAGCTGGGTTGCTTCCTCCAGAAGCAACCCTACTTCGAAAATAATCTGGAAGGCCCAAATTCAAAATTTCGAAAATTTCTATTTGCACCCCTATTTTGATAAGTTCACCCCCTTCTTTCGTAATTTACAGAAAAGTTACAGAAGTCTTACGGAAGCATATAGGACTTGATTTTCTTCTTTTTTTTCTCTTCCTTCTCACCCATATTAAGTGAAATATGCTTATTTAGGGTTATGGAAATTTTACGGAAGCATTACAGAAGTTCCGGAAGCCCCGAAAGCTATTTTTTAACAAAACGGGGGAGGTGGTTGCCGCCCAACTCGCCCAGGCGAGCTCAGCCCGCCCAAGCGAGCTAGGTTGCTTCCACCTTAAGCAATAAAATGCCCAGAATTCTCTAGAAGGGCCCAGATTAGATAATTGCTATTTGCACCCCATTTTACTAAATACACCCTCTTTGCCTTTTTTGCTGATTCTTTTTCGTAACGTTATGGAACTTTACGGATTACGTAACGAAACTTGTTTTCTTTCTATAATGTCGCGAAACTTTACGGATTACGCAACCATCCCCTCTTTGACTTCCAGAATGTTACGGAACTTTACGGATTGTGCAACAATGGGTGTTAAGTACCTCGAAGCGGTCAAGCGAAGGTTGCATGCCACCAAACAATGGTCCCCAGACAAAATTAGGGTATGAAAATCTTATTAGGATACTAAGGGTATAAGTGATGAAATCCAATCCTATGTTTTCTTGAAATAATTAAAGTCGTTATTATTGTTTCCGTAATTTACGTATTTCTGACACACTAAATTCCATTATTTCCTTAAATCCGTTATTTTTACTATTCTTATACTTTAAGTTATATTTAGTTAGTTGAACCAACACCAATGACATTCGATGAAATTCGTACATAACTATTGAACTGATAACCTTTATCCGAATGAATTAAGTAACTCAAGTCCCTGTGGAGACAAACTCTTTTATAAATGTGAAACCTACAACGATAATTGGTATGCTTGCCATAAGTCCTAACATCCCCCTATCTCTTACAATCTCCTGCTTTTTGGCTTTGATGATGTCAAACTGTAATATGACATAGAGTGCATTTGGAGAGTCTTGAGATGGATTGGAAACATGATCTTAGTCTTATCCTGAAAAGTTCTTAACACTTAATAAAGGATTAATTCATCATCACCATCATAGATGTCAAACTATAATTAATATATAACCATATGCATATATAAAACAATGTTCAACATGCTATGCAATGCAATGCAATGTCTTCTTCTTCTTCCCCCCCTTTTGGCATTAACAAGGCCAAAAAGTTGAGTAGACATAAAACAAAACACACAATTAAACAGAGAAGAAACCATATTTCATTAATCACTTAACAAAACATTACATAAACTTTTTAAGCAAAAAAAAAAAATAGACTTAAACATCATTATCAAACTAAGACAGACAAAACATGACATAAAACAACACAAACAAGCACATGAACATATCTAAGCCTCATCCTCATCCAGGTTTAGGAAGTTACTAAGGGATAGCCTAGTTTCTATGTTCTCAAACCTAGTTGTGATATCCTCTAAGGAGCTGTGAACTTTGGCTTGATGCTCTTGATGGAGATGAAGGATAACATCCATCTTTTGAATCATAAGGGACTCATAAGGTTCCATTGAGGAGTTGACTCTTGCTGAGCTTCTTCTTTAGCTTCTTCTTCCGTCAGATCAACATTTTCTGTTGCTGGTTGTTCTCTTGCCGTGATCCATTCATGATCAACATATGCCATGCCAAGCTTCTTGAGATGCCTTTTGGTTATCTCATTAAAGGCTTTGGTGAAGTCTACAATCTCATTAGAAACATCGATATTGAAATAATCAATGAATCTTGAGGTCAAGACTGCATATGGAAATTCAAAATCTATCGATTGATGACATTTCAACATAATATCTTCAATCAATAGTATCCAATTCATTTGAATACCTGATTTCAGTCCATATATGATCTGCAAGTAGTCGTCAGTGACTACAACATGATTATTGGATCTTGGTGCTAAAATATATATGTAATGATATAAACCAACATTCTATCTTACGTTGTTAGACCACCAACACCCAATCTGTTCCTTAGAACTCTTGTCGGGTCAAGAAGCATACTGTCATACCCTAATTTCGTCCGGGGACTATTGCTTGATGGCATGCAACCTTTGATTGACCGCTTCGAAGTACTTAGCACCCTTTGTTGCACAATGTGTGAAGTCCCAAGACACGCCAGAAATCAAAAGAAAGCATGGTTACGCGATCCGTGAAATTCCGTAATGTGGCGGAAACCAAAAGGAAGTATTGTTACGCAATCCGTGAGTTTCCGTAACTTTTTCGAAAGCTAAAAAAGAATAAATACATGATCCGTAAGGTTCCGTAGCCTTACAGAAAGAAAATAAGTATCGTTACAAAATTCGTAAAGTTTTGTAACGTTACGGAAAAAGAATCACCAAAAAAAAGTAAAGGGGGATGTATTTAGTAAAAAGGAGGTGCAAATAGCAATCAGGCCCACTTGGGCCTTCTAGATTCTTCCTCCAGAAGGAGGTTGCTTTTGGAGGAAGCAACCTGGCTCGCCTGGGCGAGCTGGGTGGCAAGCTCCTCCCCTATTTTGCTATAAATAGGGGGAGGAATGAAGAAGGAAAGGTTCAGCCTTCTTGGCACTTCGTATTCTCTTGAAATTGCTGAGGAAAATTGTTTCTGTGAGGAAAATCCAAGCCGAGGCGCTTCCGTAACGTTTCTGTAACGTTTTCGTGGGTAATTACGCGAAGATTTTCAACCGTTCTTTGACATTCATCGTTCGTTCTTCGTTTTCTTCAGTCTTCAATCGGTAAGTACCCCAAACCGAGTTTTTCAATTCATTATATGTACCCGTGGTGGTCCCCATTTGTTTCATGTACTTTTATTCTCGTTTTCATTTACTTTCCGTACCCCCTTTTGACGTGCTTCAGTCATTTATTTAAGTCATTTCTCGCTTAATCAAAAAATAAAATAAATTTCCACCGATCATTTGATTTGTAATATCCGTTAATTTCTGTTAAAATGAATTCTGACTGTTCGGTCGTGCCGTAACTACATTGGAAATAAAAAAGAGGTAAAATAATAATATAATAATAAAAAAATACCTTTTAGTAAAATAAAGCGAAAAAATCAATCGGACGTTTTCTCTTTGGGATTTCTCATTCTTAATTGAATTGACTAATAGCTAAAGTGAAACTAAGGCTAAAATCAACCCGCCAAGTCAAGCTCGTCCACAAAAAAAATCACTAAAAAAGGATTTGAAAAGTTTAATATCTCAATTTTTCTTACCAAGTAAATGGATCATTTTTAAGGTCCAACGCCTTTAAATGATCACCTTTCAAGTAAAAAGAAATCGTGTGATTCACCCTTAAGAGAGAACTACGTAGGTCTGATTTCCTCTTCGATGGAGGGTACGTAGGAGCAAAAGCCCCACTTTTGTCAACCTCAAAAATAAAAAAGAAATAAACGGTAAGATATCACAATTTCACAATTCTAAAAAATAGGTTGTTGTCCTTTGAGACAAACGTGAGAGGTACTAATACCTTCCTCAAACGTAAATACAACTCCCGAACTTAGAATTTTCGTTTTGACCGGTTTCCTTCGGTTTTTCCGACGTTTTCCACAAATAAACGTTGGTGGCGACTCCGCGCATCTTTCCTCCTTTGGAAAGCGCACCCGTGAGCCTCGCCTCGCACGCCCGCAAAAGGGCATGTTGCGACACATACCTTTGTATGTGGTTATTTTGCTGTAGCCATCCATAGATTCTTTAAACTTGTGGACTCCTTGCATATCTATTCCTACTCTGCTTTCCAAACTCAACATCAATCACGATTTCTACACCATTGACAATAGAGTACAAGTTACCTTCCATATCAGCTTTGGCACATGTATTGAAGACCTTTACCAACTCAGGGTAGAAGGTTCCCTTCATCTGCACCAATGTTGACAGACCCTGTGCTTCAAGCAAGTTGGGGAAGTTGAATCCTTGTTGAGAAAACCATTCCAAGTTCAGAAACTTTGGAATCCTCACGTTCTTCACGGTGTCGCAACCTACCCTTCGGCGGGAGGGCGAGGCGAAATAACAAAAGTGTGTCTTCTCATGAAGAAAATACGTGGAATCACCACCAACGTTTATTCGAGGAAAACGTTAGAAAAACAAAAAAGACAAAGGTCTGCGGATTTTGAAAATGAGGGTTCGAGAGTTGTTTATGCACGGGGAAGGAATTAGCACCCCACGCGCCCATCACAAGGGACGACAGCCTATAATCGAGTATGCAAAACATGACTTCAAAATTATGTATTTTCCTTTATTATATTTTTATTTTTTTAGGGGTCGACAAGGGTGTTGCCCTTGCTCCTACGTATCCTCAGGTTCAATGAGGGATTCAGACCTACATAGTTCTTTAAGTCTAAAAGTTTGTGTGTTACATTGATTTTATGTTTTTTGAAAGATTGATTTTAATTGCAAACAAAAGTCGTTTAAGGCGATGTACCTTGAAATGATGTTTTAAACTTTGAAAAGTGGAGAGAATTATTAAGGCGTTGGACCTTGAAACAACCTTGTTGATTTTTGAAAAGAGAAGAGAGTTGTTAAGGTGTTGAACCTTGAAATGATCTCAAGCGATATTTGATAAAAAGAAGAGGTTATGAGTTGGTTTTATCTTGGTTTTGTTTACTAACTTTCAATCTTTTTTTAAAGATAACTTGTGACACTAATGATTGATTAAAACTTAGTTCTGAAGAAGAAAATGAGATTACTGATGATAGAAGAAGGAGATGAAGATGCACAAAACAAGAAAGAGGACCCCTAAGGGTGTATATATCGCATTCAAATCCTTAAAACAAAAACTAACCAGATGGCGAATGAAGAACGATATAGAAGTCGATTACGGTCGCAATTCGGTAGTGCCTCAGCCTCGTTTTTCTCTTCTTTCTTCTTCTTCTCTCCGATTTCTCTCAATTTCTCTCAATGCTAGACCTTGGAACCCTTTACTCAGCCTCCCTCACGCCTATTTATAGCAAAAGATGGCATTAAGGGTCATGGTAGCTCGCCCAAGCAAGCTGTTGCTTCAACCTAAAGTAACCTTGCTTGCTCAGGCGACCTCAGCTTGCCCAGGGAGCTGGTTACTTCACCCTTAAGCTATTTGGGGGCCCAGGCGAGCCAGGGTTCAGAAAAATGGCTTAAAATGACCATTTTGCCCTCCATTTTGGGTATTTTTGCATTCTTCACCAAAACGTCGAATGATCTTTTGTCTTGCATGGTAACTGGCGTCAAATAGCTCAATTCAGCTAGCGAGAATCAGAACATCAATGAATGATAGTCCCCAGACGAAATTAGGGTATGATTATTGCCCCTCTTTACTTATCTTTTATTGGAAATAAAAAGGAAAGTAAAGATAAGGACACTAATTTTGTTTGAGTGATCTTGCTATTTGACCGGGCAACTGACGAAAACTAAGGAAGTGAAACTGAGAAAAATGAGGACATTGAAGTTTTGTAGAGCGGAAGACATCTGAAGTTCCTTTTTTTTTTTAAAGCATAGAACAAAGGACGTCAGGTCCTATGAAGCACAAAGACAAGGACATTGAGTCCTATAAAAGACAAAAGACGTTGAAGTCTTTGAAATGTAAATGAAGACATTGTAGTCTTTTGAAAGCGTAAATGACTGAAGACATTGAAGTCTTTTGAAATGTAATTGAAGACATTGTAGTCTTTACCAAAGACATTGAAGTCTTTGAAATGTAAAGGGCAGAAGACATTGAAGTCTCTGAAAGACAAAAGACTTTGATAGTCTTTGAAATGTAAATGCAGAAGACATTGAAGTCTTCGCAAGACAACAGACTTTGAAATGTAAAGGCAGAAGACATTGAAGTCTCTGCAAGACAACAAACTTTGATAGTCTTTGAAATGTAAAGGCAGAAGACATTGAAGTCTCTGTAAGACAACAAAATTTGATAGTCTTTGAAATGTAAAGGCAGAAGACATTGAAGTCTCTGCAAGACAACATACTTTGATAGTCTTTGAAATGTAAAGGCAAAGGACTTTGAGTCCTATGAAAGATAAAGGCGAGGACTTTGAGTCCTATGAAACAAGCCAATAGGTACTAGTACCAAAGGACTCAACCTTATGAGAAAGTAAGAGGTTAACTATTTGAGAGGGCCTCTCATCCTAAAGTCAAAAGATATGGCATTAGATTTGGGAAATTGGTATACAAAGAGAAATCTATAGCCTAATATGAACATGATGATTGGGATGTAGATGCATGTAATCTTCATCTTTAAATGCTAGTAATGCAAAAGGGTTTTGAATCGTGAAAAATGTGTAATGCTCATGACATTCTTTCCTATTTTTGTGATTTTTATTTTGATTTGATTTTTTTTGCTTCTTTTTTTTCTTTTGTGGGAAACACAAATTGACTGTCTCTTTCTGAAACACCTCATCCTATCTTTTTGCAAATCACTTCGGGGACTCCCTCAGAGTGTATGTTTTCTTTGATTCAATCACTTGACGGCAGTAGAGCCATTCGACATTTAATCAATCAATTGAAATATTGATCCTAGGGTTCGTCCCCCTTTTTTTGTTTTAAAACCTTCAATTATTCTGCATAGCAAGAAAACATAAGACTTTGGGATTGATCGTACGCCCCATTGAAGGATGACAATGGATTGTCACACTTTGGTATGTGACCAAGTGAAATTTTCCCGATTTAAGATCGTACAGTGATGCCAAGGATCTATCAATCTCGTTGAAGCTTGATGAAATGGGCTAATCCCGAAAGAATTTATACAACAAAGGCTTCGATTCAAAAGGAATCCTAAAGAGTCTGCGTGAGTGACTAACATCAAACGTACGCTTATCACAATTGTCTTTGGGCATTTTCCATGAGCTCCTGGTCCAATGAGTTTTCTTCTCAATTGTGCAAGTACGAAACCTTGAGGATTATATATTTTTTTCAATAATCACAAGCGTGTATGGGTTTCATTCCAGAATCCCAACTTAAAAGCAAAATTAGTCATTCCTTGATCCACATGGGCTTTATTGGGCTTGTAACGTGGTCAGGGGTATGAGGGCTATGAAAGAAAGGATTAGAGAGGCTCAAAGAGTGTTTGAAGGTTACATTGAGTAAGAACCTTGAGAGTCTTGCTTGTACTTTTGTTCCTTTCAACTCTTGGGTTGGGCTCTACTCATTTTGTCTTATACAACAATCTTCCATTGCACTTTTGTGCCTTTCTTGCTAAATCTGGAGATCTTTGTCTCTCTTTTTTTACTCGCCTTTGGCGGATTTTATTTTCTTTTTTTCTTTTCATTGTTGCCCAACTTCATGCATGTGTTGTTTGCATTGGTCTTCCCACCGGTTTAGCGGTGGTTCCTACTCAGGGTTTCTATTTTGCTTTTGCTGTTTTTTTTTTGTTGTTTTTAGAAAACAAATATGCTTTGGCTCGGAGGGGGTAGCAAGGGATAAATTAGTGTTTGGGATGTTGAAACATGGGCACGTGTCATTTCAAATCTTGACTAGATACTTTTGTAGTTTAGATTTTGGGACCAAACCTTTGATAAACATGCTCCTGATTGCTTTTTTTTTCTATTATATTTTTTATTACCCTAATTTTTGCCTAGGCCGCCATTTTGGGCTCTTGACCTACCGGGTAAGAACTTCTGATCTACCCCTAGGTTCGCTTAAGGCTTATGCACGATGCCTCTTATTACCCCAGTGTAGGGCTATGAGATATCTATTGCTGTCTTTTGTACCAACCTTATAGCAAGGAAAAATGAAAGAAACTGTGCATATTCTTGAAAATGAATTTTCAAGGACGAGAAACATTTAAAGGATTTTCAATTGACAGGTTAAGTCGAACGACTCCTATTCTTGATAACTCACTTTTCTTTCAAAAAGACAACTTTTGGGAATGAGAAAATGAGGTCACATGAATGTCTGTACTTTTTATTTGAAACACAATCAATCAAATGTTTTTTTTGCGAGAATGAGAGACATCAAATTTATCCATATTATTAGCATTGTGACTATTGTTTACAGTAATGGCATAAACTTGAAAATCCTAATGAGCCATTGGAGACATCTAACAATAACCTTCACATTGCCCCAAGCATCATACATAGTATTGCTTGACAACATCAGAATTCATGAGCGATCCTCCTACTCGAATCTCAGCCAGCTTGCATCAATCAGACTTTGCACCTTATGTTTCAAGGTCATACAATGCTCAATGGAATGCCCCGTAACTCCTCCATGATAAGCACATGTTGCATTCGAGTTGTATCCTCAGAAAAATAGAGGTTGAGGAATCTTCGCTGGGATTATGGCTACCATTGCCTTATTGAGTAAATATGCGATTAAGTTAGCATACGACACCAAAATTGGGGTGAATTCTACAGGCTTTTTTTTTCTGGAAAATTCCTTCCACGGTTGGTGTTTTGGTTTGTGTTAAGGGTGGTGTTTGGTATTGGATGTGTGGCAGACGGGCTTTGTGGCTGATTTAGGGGTGGCCTTTGTGGATGATTGAGTGTTCTTGGCTGATAGGGTGGTGGGTAATGAGAAGGGCTGATATTGGCTGAATATTGATATTATTGAGCTGGTGGGAAATTTGGCCATGTGGGAATGACAATCACAACATGGGTTCCTCCCTCCTTCTTATTCTCTCCATTTGCCCTAGGCTTCCCATTCGTCAAAGCAGGATAATCAAATTTGCCTCTTTTCAGACCCACTTCGATCCTTTCGCCGGCAAAAACTAAATCGACAAAGCTTGAAGCCGTGTAATCTACCATCTTCTCATAGTAGAACACCGGTAACGTGTCTACTATCATTGTGATCATCCCCCTTTCCATCATTAGGGGCGCTACTTGAGCTGCCAGATCCCTCCACCTTTGGGTGTATTCTTTGAAAGATTCATGCTCCTTCTTACACATATTCTGTAGTTGCATTCTATCCTGAGCCATATCAGAATTGTACTGATACTACCTAATGAAAGCAAACATTAGGTCCTTCCAAGAATGGACTTGGGAAGGTTGAAAATTAGTATACCAGGTGACAGTTGTGATGCAATCCTCCCTAGGAAGGGACCAGTCACTAGAGCCATGAGCAAGAGGCTCTAAGAGGATTGGGCTAGAGCTGCTGAAGAAGGCCCTAGGGTTCTCATGAACCTCAGGGTAGATTTCTGAGCCCATGGGACAAGGTTGGGTCCAATTATCTTTGTACATATTAGACTAGGATGTCATTATATTTGGTCCTTGTATTTAGGGCTCCATAATGTAGGTCGGGTACCCTAGAAATATAGGATTTTTCAGCCCTTGTATTTTAGGGCACCTAGACTAGTTTTTTTATTAGGGGTAGTTTTGTAATTTCACATGCACTAAGTGAATATTTGATGTATGTGGTTGGAAATAAATTTAATTGAATTGGTAGAAGCCCAATCCAATTAAATTTTAGAGGGGGAGGTGAACATTTGCTTACTACACCCCATTGCCACATCATATAGTCACAATATGTGCATGTCCTTCATGCTTTACATGCCTCATGACACCTAAGCACACTTAGTGGAGAATCTTGGAATTGATCTTGGATTAGTGGGCTGAACCATAACTAAAATTCACTAATCATAATTAGTAAAATTTTGGCTCCAAAGTTTGTCTCCACAAATTCAATTTCAAATTCAAGTGAAATTTGAATTGAAATTCAAATTTCCCTCCAATTTTGTGTGACACTTAGGCTATAAATAGAGATAATGTGTGCGCATTTTTTGAACTTTGATCATTTGAAAATTAAACTTCAGATTTCAGAGCTCTCTTAGAGCATAAAATTTCGTGCTCTTCTCTCCCTCTCCCTTCATTCATCTCCTTCTTCCTCCAAGCTCTTATCCATGGCCTCCTATGATGGTGAGCTTCTTCTAGACTCATCTTCTCCTTGAAGTGGCATCTCCTCTCTCTCTTCCTTCTCCATTCCACTGACATTCATCTTCCAAGAAGCAAAGGAATCCATTGATGAAGAAGATCCTAGGCCTACAAGCTCCAATGGAGCTTACACCATGTGGTATCAAGAGCATCTTCATCTAGGTGATGTTCTTTTGCTTCCTCTATCTTTTTTTTCGGTGAATTCTCTTTAATTTCTAGTTCTTCATCTTATTCTCCATGTATATCCTCCATTTTCTTGTGGTTTGGTGCTGTTTAGAGTAGATTCAAAAAAAATAAACCGATTAAATCTTAGATCTACACTTGTTCTTGCATTTCTATGGTTCAAATTTTGTAGATCTACTCTTGAATCTTGTTTTTGTGTTGATTTTAGGTTCTATCAATTTTCATTCATAATATTCTTGTGCTGAACCTTTAGATCTAAATTTTCTTCCAAAATATTGATTAGAAGAAAAAGCACAAAAATCTAAGTGTAAATCACTTAATCCATGTTGTCTTAGAGTCATGTTTAGTCATAGAAATTGTCACATTATGCTCTAAGTGTTGAATGTTTATTTTGTTTATTGAATTCTAGATAAATTTGTTCATGTATTATTGTCGTTCTTAGCCTATTTTTTGAATTTTGAGTCTAATTCATGCATTTTATTTAGTTCATAACATGTTCTAAATCAATTCCTAGAAGTAGTCTTGTTGTTGAACTTTTTTTTTTGTTTTCTAAGTTTCCTACATGATGCCTATGATGAAGTTGAGTTGTGGTGCTGAGTTGTGGCTGGATTTGTGAATCAAATAAGTCTTAAGCTCTCTTGAATTGTGTTATTCAAGATAATTGAGCATAAGCAAACACAAATTGTAACTATCCAAGCCTTAAGCAACATAAACACTACTCTTGATTTCTAGGTTGAAAACACTAGTGCTGGCAGCTTGAACATACGAACTTGTATAAATTACTGGGAAATGGTCACTATGTGTTTTGAGCTGAAATTTTTACTGAATTTTCTAGACATCTGGACCAAACTTATATAAAAGAACCAAGTGATTTGGATTAAAGGAAATCACACAAGTTGGAAGAAAAATCAGTGTTCAGGAAAAAAAAAGTGAAAGGGAAGTATGCTTTTTGTTTTGGCTCAAAATTTGTTCTATAATTGGTGCCTATTTTATACCAATCATAGTTCTGAAATTTAAATTGAAAATTATTGTGGAAACAAGTGCCAAAACTAGAGGTTTCTTGAGTCTTTTTTTTAACTCTACTATAGAGCCATTCTAAGTTTCTCTTTGAGTCCTAGCTTGCTTTTATGTGCTTTTCATTGCTTTAATTGTTTAATCATCCTTGAAAATTTGTCTTGTCAAAACTCTTTTGGTTTAGCTTTCATCTCATTTTTTGGTCTTTGGTTATTGCTTGTCTCTTTGTTTCCTTGTTTGTGAGTTGCCATATAGGGAATTGGAAAAGAGGATTGGTGTCATCCCTTGAAGAATTTGAGTCAAGAAGCAATGGGCCAACTAGCTTAAGAGCTATTGGAATAAGAAGCACTCCAAATTGAGTGAAACACAAAAGAGAGAATAGCCACCAAAATTGGGGACTTTTTTTTTTTGTAATTTGTAATTGGCAATTTTCTTTGCTTTCAAACTTTGTAACAAAAAGGTCATTGATTGGAAGTAAGTTGGGAGCCTCCAATAGGTCACCATACTTCCATTTGTGTGTAATAATTTTAGGCAATTTTCCCTTAGGATAGTGAGTGTTTTGTTGGGAACCTTAAATGAGGTCATCCAAACACTCTTAGGATCCGCCTAGTTTGCATTTCTTGCACTTTAATTTCTTGCTTACTTTCATAGCATATTTCCTTTACCCTCCATTGTCAAATCGCCTAGATAGCTTGCCTTTTACCAATTAGTTTTTACCTTATATTTCACACCTCGTTTAGTGTTTATTTTGGCTAGTTTCAACCATAGTTTCTTTTACCTTTTTTATCAAACCCCCAACAAGAAAGAACCATAACTTAGGAACCAACATGAGTCTTCATTCTTCATCTAGTGTTAATGGTGAGGGTTCTACTCCTAAGGACCCCTTGTATAAGATATTAGAAGAGTTGAGATCCCTTAAGTTGTGGAAAGAAAAACAAGAGAGGAAAGAAAAAGGTAAAAAAAGAGTGGAAGAAATAAGTCAAGATGAAAGAGAGAAAATAAGAGAGGAAGAATGAAGAAAAATAATGAAAGAAATGAAAAGAGAAAAACATGCCTCCTATAGTAGTCATGACTCTTGCAAGAGTTTAAGTGAAGAACTTAGCGACTATTATAGAGGGTACCATAGTTCACATACTAAACATCACTCCCAAAGAAAAGAAAAGGATAGAAGGCCTCAAGAGGTTAACATTAGCCTCCCATATTTCCATGGAAAAGATAATGTTGAGGCCTACTTAGATTGGGAAATGAAGGTTGAACAACTCTTTTCTTTCCATCATATTAGCGAAGACAGAAAAGTTCCATTGGCTACCCTTAGCTTTGAAGGATATGCCCTCTATTGGTGGACTTCCCTAGTAGGGAACAAAGGATTCATGGGGATCCTCCAGTAGAGTATTGGAATGATCTTAAGAGTGCCCTTAGGAAGAGGCACATTCTCTCCTACTATGAAAGGGAGCTTATGGACAAGCTCCAAAGGCTTTAACAAGGGAGTATGAGTGTTGAAGAATATAGACAACAAATGGAACTACTCCTTTTAAGAGATGGACTTAGGGAGGAGGACATAACAAGCATAACTAGGTTCCTTAGTGGGCTTAGTATGGAAGTGAGGGATAAGGTTGAACTCCTTCCATATAGGGACCTAGATGAGCTAGTCCAACTTTGTATAAGAGTGGAGCAACAACTTAAAAGAAAGCCTTCTTCAAAATCCTATGGGCTTGCCCAAGGAATTTTGGGGGCTGCACCTTCAAAACCCAAGGAAGATAAGGGTAAGACCATAGAAAAATCCACCCCTAAGACTAGTTCCCAAGAAAGGACTAGCAACATTAAATGCTTCAAATGTCTTGGGAGAGGTCACATTGCCTCTCAATGCCCTACAAAGAAAACCATGATCATGAGGGGTCAAGACATTTATAGTAGTCAAGAGGAGACTACTTCTTCCCCTTCCTCTAGTGGAAGTAAAGATGATGTAAAGGGTGAAGAGTCTAGTGAAGAAGTCTACCTCCATGAAGAAGGTGACCTCTTAATGATTAGAAGGCCCCTTGGAGGTCAATCTTATGATCTATCTCAATCCCAAAGAGAGAACATCTTTCATACAAGATGCAAAATTTTAGATAAAACTTGTTCTCTCATTGTGGATAGTGGATCTTGTTGCAATTGTTGTAGCACAAGATTAGTTTCCAAGTTGAACCTCATAATCATTCCCCACACAAAACCTTATAAACTTCAATGGCTCAATGAGCAAGAGGAAATGATAGTTAACCAACAAGTAAAGGTACCTTTCTCCATTGGAACATACAAGGATGAAGTTAATTGTGATATAGTTCCCATGGAGGCAGGACATATTCTTTTAGGAAGGCCGTGGCAATTTGATAGGAAGATCATTTATAATGGCCTAACTAATGAGATTACCCTCACCCATCTTGGCAGTAAATTTGTGTTGCATCCTTAAACACCTTCACAGGTGACCAAAGATCAACTAACTATGAAAGATAAGAGGGATGAGGAAGAAAAAGTAGAAAAACAAAAGAAAAAGAAGGATAGTAAGGCCTTGTCTTCAAAGGCCAAGGGGAAGGAAAAAGAGGGAAAGGATTCCTCCAAGAAGATTGTTAAGAAGGAAAATCATTTTGCAGCAAAAGGTGATATTAAAAGAACACTCATTCTTAAACAATCTTTCTACCTTCTCCTATCAAGGGAAACATCCCTTAGCACTGCCACAATTCCTACATTTGAGACCTCTCCCCCAAAGGTCCAAGAACTCATACATGAATTTGGTGATATATTTCCCAAAGAGATACCCCCTGGGCTACCTCCTTTAAGGGGAATAGAACACCAAATAGATTTAGTCCCAGGAGCAAGCCTTCCTAATAGGCCAGCCTATAGGACTATCCCTCAAGAGACTAAGGAGATAGAGTCTCAAGTTAAAGAATTGTTGGAGAAGGGCTGGGTCCAAGAGAGCCTAAGCCCATGTGCTATGCCAGTGTTGTTGGTGCCCAAAAAGGATGGTACATGGAGAATGTGTACAGATTGCAGGGCCATCAACAACATCACTGTAAAGTATAGGCACCCCATTCCTAGACTTGATGAGTTGCTTGATGAGTTGCATGGTGCCAATATCTTTTCAAAAATTGATCTTAAAAGTGGTTATCACCAAATCAGGATGAAAAAGGGTGATGAGTGGAAAATCGCTTTCAAGACCAAGTTTGGTTTGTATGAATGGCTAGTGATGCCTTTTGGGCTCACTAATGCACCAAGCACCTTTATGTGGCTTATGTATCATGTCTTAAGGAATTTCATAGGTAGATTTGTAGTTGTTTATTTTGATGATATTTTAGTGTACAATAGGAGCCTAGATGATCACTTAGTACATCTCAGGCAAGTTCTTTCAGTCCTTAGGAAAAACACCCTCTATGCAAATATAGAGAAGTGTACCTTTTGTGTAGATAATATAGTTTTCTTAGGTTTTGTAGTTGGTAGAAATGGGGTCCAAGTGGACCCTGAGAAAATCAAGGCCATCCAAGAATGGCCCACCCCAAAAAGTGTGGGAGATATTAGAGCTTCCATAGGTTAGCAAGCTTCTATAGAAGGTTCGTTCCTAATTTCTCTACAATTGCATCACCTCTGAATGAGTTGGTGAAGAAGAATGTGGCATTTACCTGGGGTGAAAAACAAGAGCAAGCCGTTGCTTTGCTCACATAAAAGCTTACTAAGGCACCTGTTCTAGCTCTTCCTGGCTTTTCTAAAACTTTTGAGCTAGAATGTGATGCCTCTGGAGTGGGAGTTTGAGCTGTATTGTTACAAGGTGGGCACCCTATTGCTTATTTTAGTGAAAAACTTCATAGTGCCACCCTTAACTACCCCACCTATGATAAAGAGCTTTATGCCTTAATAAGAGCCCTCTAAACTTGGGAACATTACCTTGTTTCCAAGGAATTTGTCATTCATAGTGATCATCAATCACTTAAGTACATTAGAGGGCAAAGCAAGTTAAACAAGAGGCATGCAAAATGAGTAGAGTACCTAGAGCAATTTCCATATGTTATCAAATACAAAAAGGGAAAAACAAATGTGGTAGCTGATGCCCTTTCTAGGAGACACACATTGTTTTGCTCCCTAGGAGCTCAAATTTTAGGATTTGATAATATTAGGGACTTGTATGCTTTAGATGAACATTTCTCTCCCATTTACGAGAGTTGTGGGAAAAAGGACCAAGATGGATTCTATTTAGCTGAGGGGTATTTGTTCAAAGAGGGAAAGCTTTGCATACCCCAAGGATCCATTAGGAAATTACTTGTGAAAGAGAGCCATGAGGGTGGGCTCATGGGCCACTTTGGGATAGACAAGACTGTTGTCTTACTCAAAGAAAAGTTTTATTGGCCCCTGTAGCAACCTACCCTTCGGCGGGAGGGCGATGCATGGCTCACGGGTGCGTCTTCCAAGAAAGGAAAATGCGCAGAGTCGCCACCAACGTTTATTTGAGGAAAACGTTGGAAAAATCGGAAAGGTGTGGTGTACGAATTTTAATCGTGAAAGGTTCGGGAGTTGTTTTTACGCACGGGGAAGGTATTAGCACCCCACGCGTCCGTCACAAGGGATGGCAACCTTTAACCAAGTGTGCAAATATGACTTCAAAATGTTTTATTTTCCCCTTTTTTATGTCTTTTTGTGTTTTTATGCTTTTTATGTTTTTAATTTTTGTGTGGTCGACAAAGGGTGTTTCCCTCGCTCCTACGTATCCTCAATTGCGATGAGGAAATTAGACCTACGTAGTTCTTTCTAAAGTGGTAAAGTTATGAGTTTGATTTTAAGCTTTTGAATGGTCCATGTTAACCGATAAAAGCAAAAGAGGACCGTTTAAGGCGTTGGACCTTAAAACGGTTTCAAGTGATTTTTGCGGACAAAGCTTGATTTGTGAGTTGATTTTAGCTTTAGTTGCACTTTGATTATTAGTCAATTCATTCAAGGAAACTTCGAATGAAAAATGTCCGATTGATTTTTTTATATTATTTTATTCAAAGATATTTTGATTATTTTATTATTATTTTGCCTTTTTTATTTTTTTTTGGTTTAATCGTGGTTACAGGGTGAACGATCGGTTAGATTTTATTTTAACGGTGATTAAATGAGATTACAACACAAATGATCGATTAAAATTCATTTTATCATTTATTAGGTGAGAAACAACTTAAATAAACAGTTAAAAGCTCGTTAAAAAGGGTATGGAAAATAAATGTAATGAAAGTAAAAGTACACAAAACAAGTAGGGACCACTAAGGGTGCATAGAATGAATTGAAAGATTCGATTTCAGGAACTTACCGGTTGAAGACTGAAGAACGACGAAGAATGATGAAGAACGGTGAAGAATCTCCACGAAATCGCTTACAAAAACGTCTCGAAAGCATTACGGAAGCACCTTGGCTTGGATTTTTTTCACCGAAACAATTTTTCTCACTAATTTTGAGAGATTTCTCAATACCAGAAGGGTTGAACCTTTTCGCTTTGCCTTCTTTCCCTTATTTATAGGAGAAAAGAGGGAGGTGGTTGCCGCCCAGCTCGCCTAGGCGAGAAGGGTTGCTTCCACCAGAAGGTATCGCCTTCTTTTGGAACCCTCAGGAAGGCCCAAGTGGGCATGATTGCTATTTGCACCCCCTTTTCACTAAATACACCCCCTTTTGTGTTTTTTTATTGATTTCTTTCCAAAATGTTGCGGAACTTTACAGATTACGTAACGACACCTATTTTCTTTCCAGAATGTTGTGAAACCTTACGGATTACGCAACAATGCTCATTTTCCTTCTGGAATGTTGTGAAACTTTATGGATTACGCAATGATGCTGGTGTCGAGGGTTCTGAAGGGATCAAACAAGGTTCAAGGACCGACCGTAAGTAATCTCAAACGAAATTAGGGTATGAAAGTTGCCCCTCTTTACTTATCTTTTATTGGTGATAAAAGGGAAGTAAAGACAAGACACTAATTTCGTTTGAGCGGAACATCACTTGGCCGATGGATATCCCAACCAGTGGATAACCGCTTGGGTATCTCCGCCTGTCATCGGACTCGCCGTCTCTGGATGACAAAAGGTGTAGAAGACAACATTAGTCTCTGCGTGTCAACGGGCTTGCTTGCCTCTGGTTGACAAAAGGTGCAGAAACCGACGTTAGTCTCTGTGCATCAATGGGCTCGTTTGTCTCTGGTTGACAAAAGGTGCAGAAGACGACGTTAGTCTCTGCGCGTCAACGGGCTCGTTTACCTCTGGTTGACTGATGTGTCATCATTTTCTCCTATTTCTTAACCCTTTTTGGCACCATTTTAATTACTGATTAGCCTTAATTGTTAAATTAATTATGCAGTTTTATTATTTGGGCCTACTGAACTAATTTTGTGTTTTTAATTTAATTTCAGGAGAATTATAAGCCATTGGGCTTGAATCCGGAATTGGGCTTGGACTTGAAGAGAGTAGACAATTTTATTCTACCAAATCTTATCTTACCCAGATTTTATCTCATCTGGATATTATTTCATCTAGATTTTATCTTATCTTATCTTATCTAGATTTTATTTTATCAAATCTTATCTTATCTTGTCCAGATTTTATTTTATTAATGGGTTTGGACTTAAAACAAATTTGTAAGCTTTGGGGGCTGAGAACCTATATAACAACACCAAGGTTTTAGTTTAGGAAGTCTCTTTTCGTTTTTGGAGAAAGAATAATTTTAGGTTTTGCAATTCCAATTTTTACTATTCACGTAGCAATAAAATTCATTTTTTGCTTCAATTTGCAATTTCGTTTTATGCTTCAATCTGCAATTTTGTTTTTTACTGATTAATGGATGGCTAAGTCTCCAGCGTTGTTTTCTCTTGAGGATCAAGCACAACTCTCTTCGAGGTTTTATTATTACTATTGAATTCTGATCAGTTTTTCCTCTTCACCAATTACTCTGTATTTGTTGCTATTAATCCATGCATGCTTAGTGCTTGATTAATTGTCTCTGCGCTTAATTTACGTTCATGCTTAATGATCAGTTTCATTCATGATTAATTGGTGTATGTGTTGCTTAATCACATAATGACAGCCTTATGTTAAATTTCGCTTAGTAATTTAATTTAGGGTTGGATTAAGTGGTTGAACTGATAAAGGATAAATTCTCGTAACCTAGGATAAGAGACTTGCTTGTGAATCAAGGAGAAACAACGTGTTTTAATTCTGATATTTTCTAATTAAAATTGCTAGTAATTTAATTTAGGGTTGGATTAAGTGGTTGAATTGATAAAGGATAAATTCTCGTAACCTAGGATAAGAGACTTGCTTGTGAATCAAGGAGAAACAACATGTTTTAATTCTGATATTTTCTTTGATTTACAAAAACAAACAACCCCCCCCAATTGGTTACTGTTTTATCACTATCTATTATGAACGTTGGTTGACCATTGCTTGTTGGGGGACAACCTAGGATCACTTCCTAGATACTACATTTTTAATGTTTATTTGATTCAGGTATGGCCTCGATCATTGACAAAAGGTGCGGATAACCATAAGGTATCCCCGCCTGCCACCTAACTTCACGTGTCAGGATTAACAGAAATCAATAGTAATAATAAAACCGCTTAGGTATCTCCGCCTGCCACCTGACTTCACGGGTCAGGATTAACAGAAATCGTTTGTACGAATAACTGCTTGGGTATCTTCGCATGTCATCGGACTCGCCGTCTCTGGATGACAATAGGTGCAGAAGACGACGTTAGTCTCTGCGTGTCAATAGGCTCACTTGCTTCTGGTTGACAAAAGGTGCAGAAGACGATGTTAGTCTCTACGTGCTATCGGACTCTGAGTTTGACGGATAGCAAATGAGTGTGTGCGAGTTACCGTATAGGGCGTCTCCGCGTGCCAACAGACTCACAGGTCACGATAGCGAAAGGTGGGGCGGTCGACAAAAGTGAGCCTTTTGCTCCTACGTATCCTTAATTTGTGATGAGGAACTCAGACCTACGTAGTTCTTGCTTTTGTGAGACTAAAATAGTCTCGTTGTTCTTTCACTAAAATATGAACATTCTTTTGTAAAGAAACAAAACCTCCAACTGATCAAAGCAATATATGATTTTTTTGGTGAAAAACAATGTGTCTATTGGAGAAAGAGAGTATGCTGATGAAATTTTCTCATAACCATAAATGAGATTTTGGATAGGCATTCTCAACCTAGGTCAAGATTTATGGTGGTTTGAGGTTTTGGCCCAAAAGGCTTGTAGAACGGCTGGATAGGATATATGTCAGGGTGTTGGTTTGGCCAACGGTTCAGGGATAAAGGAATGTCTCACATTATTTCCATGACACACATGCAACAATGATGATTTGGAAATTTTATGCAAAACTGGTCATGCATGCACCCATGTGGACACTCAAGCGTCAAGTTTTTATGGTCATGTGACACTAGGGCTCAGGTTTCATTTTTTCCTATTTAAGTCAACCCAGTGTTTCCAAAATGTGCTCCTTTATCAATTCATGAATTCATCCGAGTCCATTTTGGGTGTTCAGGAAAATTTTCATAGCATTCACCCTTCAGGTGTATACACATTTTTTCAACAAAACCCTTTGTTTTGATCGGTGAATCTTTTTCAAAGAAAAGCTGGAAGTTATTTCTTTTCAACAGCGTACTGGCTTTTAGTTAACCAAAGTATTTTTATTTATTTTTATCTATTATATTATTATTTTTTTTCCTTTTTTGACAAAGTTGATATCAGCGATCACATGAATATTTTTTTCTTTTATGAAAAGTCGTGCGGATGAGGGTACACACGGCCTACCTACGTCAAATCACAAAGTAAACGGAAAAAATGCAATGATAAGTCGCAATGAAAAACAGTGACAAAAAAACTGAGAGCTGTAATGCCAGATCATAGTGGAAACAGAAACAATAACTGAAAGCAGTAATGTTAGATGACAACAAAAACAATAACTGAAAGCAGCAATGTAAATCACAAAAAAGTGCGGCGACCTTGGTCATGTGGCTCCACTCCCTCCCAAGAAACTGAGCAGGTCAGTCATATCCTCATCCATATAGGTTTCATCCGTCTCACCGGGGGATTCTGCAGACTCTTCCCCTGTCTGGGCATCGGGCCAGTCTCCAGGCCATGCGACCTCAGTCCCAAACTGCTCCGGGGTAGGGCATACAAAAGGGGCGGAACCCCGCTGATCGAGGCCGTACCCGAATCAAATAAACATGAAAATTCAGTAACTAGGAAGTGATCCTAGGTCGTTTCCCAACGAGCAGTGACAAGCCAAATGTTCATAATATACTTGCAGTAAAAGTAACGATTGGGGGGGGGGGGGTTTGGTTGTTTGGTAATTAAAGAGCAGAACAAGTATCTGGAATACGAAACTACTAATATTAAAAACGGGTTGTTTCCTTTGATTCAGAAGCCATTCTCTTATCCTGGGTTATGGAGAATTCGTCCTTAACAGTCAACCACTTAATCCAACCCTATTTCAATTTACTAAGCGAAAATCAACTTAGGGTTTTCAATACGTGATTAGGCACCACATACACCAGTTAGCCCTTCATCCATTAAGCATGAACACAAGTTAGGCTCAGAGGCAATTAATCGAACACGAAGCGTGCACTGATTAATATTCACGAAATTGGGATAACTGGTGAAGGGAAAACTGCCAGGAAACCACATTACAAGCGAAACCTCAAAGAGAGTTGGGCTTCGTCCTCAAAAGGAAACAACACCAGAAAATCTAGCCTTCCATGGATTCAAACAGAAAATGCAAGTGAAACATGAAACAGAAACGTAAATGAACAGAAACGTAAATGAGACAGAAACGTAAATGAAAGTAGAAGAAGAAGCAAGAATGAACTCGTAATTAGAAGCAGAAAACGGAAATTTGCATTAAGAACGAAAACCGTAACAAGGGAACAGAAAAACGTGAAAACCTAAAACCACAGCTCTGAATAATGAAAATAGCAGAAAATAGAATGCCTTGCACGAATCCCAAGGCTGCTATTTAAAAAGAGTCACTCAAAGTCACTGGGCCCTATTTACAATACTCTGGCCCAAAACGAAATAAACACTGAACAACATAAAATAAAATTGCGAAATTTCCTAATTAGAAATTAACTAAGGTAAGCGCTGCTTTATTTGCCCTCTTCAAGTCCATAACCAAAATCCGGATTAAGCCCAATGTTTCATTAATTCCTGAAATTAGATTAAAAACATCAAATTAGCTAAATGAGCCCAAATAATAAAACTGCCTGATTAATTGACAATTAAGACCGATCAGTAATTAAAATGGTGCAAAAAGGGTTTAGAAAATAGAAGAAAATGATGGCACATCAAAACCCCCCATACTTAGCCTTTTGCACTCCTGGGCAAAATGAAACAAAGAACAAAATCCAAGGATATCAAAGGGAGACAAACAAAAACATTCACATATTTCTCAATGAACATCAAGGAATGAAAGGAATGGGTAACATCTAACATAAGGAGATCCAAAAAGTCAAGACATTCATGAAAATCATCCAAGCAACTCAATCATGGCAAAATAGTTAATCAGCTCAAGAATGAAAAGTGATAAAGCCTCACAAGATATACACTCTATCTCTCAAGTGTCTAGGCTACTATTTACCCTCAAAGCACCCATGAAAGCAAACACCACATAAACTTGGCAAGATTCTAAAATTGACAATCAACCCATAAACACAAGCACATGAGGATCAAAAGGTCTTTTAAGGTTGTAATGGGGCCAAGGACAAGGTATGGAAAAATATGGAATAAGTAGCTAAATCCCAAAGGGATAGAGGAGCAATGGGGAATAAGTGCATATTAAGAAAAAATAAGAAAATAAAAAGAAGTAAAGATAAAATTTAAACATAAAGAGTAGAACCAAGAGTTTCATCATTCTTGTGCCATTTAAGATCTTATTCACTCAACTTTATTGCTTTTCTTTTTCTTTCTTTTTCTTTTTTTTTCGATTTTTTTTTACTCTATAGCCTTTGAGAAACAACATTTCATTCAGCATGTCCAACATTTAACCAATATACAATGTACATCAAGTATGGCCCAAAATACATCATGAAGCATAGCCAACAAAACAAGTTATCCAATGAAACAAAAACCCCCCACACTTATTCCCAAAACAATTCCAAAGCTCCAAAATTCCTTAAGGATATGGTGATATCATGGTTTTTCACTTAAGGCTTGTAGTGAGCTTCAAAACAAGGAAAGGGAAACAAGGCTCAAAAGGGCTATCAAAGGAATTAATTCAAGGTAAGTTCATTTGGCTAGAAGCTTATAAGAACAAAATTGCCTCAATCATTTCCAAATATGCATGTGAATTAGGACGCATCAACAAGAATCAAGCCAAGGCTATTGTGCAAGCAATCAATGGGGCAAAATACACCAAATGATTATGATGATGGATGGCTCAAATTCTCATAAAGGTAAACTCATCACTTTCAAATTGAGCTTTCAAAACCATCATGACATGTAGAGAAGAATCAAGGATTTCAAGTCACAAAATGTCAAGAACTTTTATTTTCAAAACAATTACCCATTTCTTGAACATATCCTATAATTCAAAGAAAAACATGCAAAGTCGTACGTGCACACAAAATTGACCCAAAATATTAAACTAAAAATCCGACGAAACTAACAACATTAACAAATTAACACGACTAACAAATTAACAAAACCAACAAAACTAGCAAAACCAAAGAACACTCCCCCCCATACTTAAACAACACATTGTCCTCAATGTAGCACAATTAAAAGATTAAAAACAATTAAATCATCAAAGAGAATCGGACAAGTGTAATAAAAGCAAGGAAGGAGATAGGAAAAGAAAAACTCCCTAAGTCATGGTGGAGGAAGGGTAGGGTGGAGTAAAGAAGTCTCTTCCACCACTACGTCCACTAAAGAAGGGTTCGTGAGGAATGGCTTAAGTCGATGTCGTTGACCTTGAAGCTCTTGTTTGTGGAGTCGCTTTTGATCTCAACTGTACCATAAGGAAAAACATTAGTAACAACAAAAGGACCAATCCACTTAGACCTCAACTTACCACTCATGAGACATTCCTATGGGTGCTTTGTAGGCAGTCCGATGTGCCCAAAGAGCATCATCAAGCCTGGTACTCCAATCTTTCCTGCTTGGCTGCACAATCTTCTCTAAAATTCGCTTGATTTCTCGATTAGAAATTTCTGCCTGTCCATTGGTCTGGGGGTGGTATGGTGTGGATACCCTGTGTACCACCCCGTACTTTTTAAGCAGGGCATGCATTGTCCTGTTGCAAAAATGGGTTCCTTGATCACTAACAATTGCTTTAGGTACTCCAAACCTGCAAAACAGATTAGACCTGACAAAGTCTGCGACAACTTTAGCATCATTAGTTCTAGTGGGCTTGGCTTCCACCCATTTTGAAACATAGTCAACTGCAAGGAGAATGTAAACATAACCAAAAGAGACAGGAAAAGGACCCATGAAATCTATACCCCAAACATCAAACACCTCACAGAATAGCATAGGTTGCTGAGGCATTTTTGTCGCCATGTAAGTGTATTTCTTGCTCTCTGACACTGCTCACAAGTGCTGCAGATCTTCTACGCATCTTTAAAGATGGTGGGCCAATAAAAACAACAATCAAGCACTTTGCGAGCTGTCCTTGGAACACCCAGATGACCTCCCGGTGCGGAAGAATGACAGAACTGCAGGACTGAGTCAGTCTCATGATCTGGAATGCACCGTCTAATGACCTGATCACTGCACAATTTCCATAAGTAGGGGTCATCCCAAATAAAATGCTTCGCATCACTTTTAATTTTATCTTTTTGGGCCTTAGATGCTAAGGGAGGAAAAACAGAAGCAACTAAATAGTTGACAATATTAGCAAACCAGGGAGTAGAAAGAGAGTCAGAAATACTATACATTCTATACAAATGATCATCCGGGAAATCATCCCGAATAGGTGAATCTGCATCAGATATACGTTCGATCCGACTCAAATGATCAGCAACTAGATTTTGTGCTCCGCTCCTATCACGGATGTCTAAGTCAAACTCTTGGAGCCAGAGCATCCATCGAATCAACCTAGGCTTAGAATCAGCCTTCTTCAACAAGTACTTTAGAGCTGCATGGTCAGTATAAACAATAATGCGGGTACCAAGCAAATAAGATCGAAATTTTTCAAGAGCAAAAACTATGTCTAGAAGCTCTTTCTCAGTAGTAGTATAATTCGCTTGGGCAGCATCTAAAGTCCTAGAAGCATAATATATCACCCTGGGCAATTTATCAATTTTCTGAGCAAGGACAGCCCCCAATGCATAATTTGATGCATCACACATAAGCTCAAAAGGGGCTGTCCAATCGGGTGCCTGGATGATGGGGGTGGTAGTCAACGCTCTTTTGAGGCAATCAAAAGCCTCTTTGCATCTGTCATTAAAGTCAAACTCCACCTCCTTTTGCAACAAGTTGGACAGTGGAAGGGCTACTTTGCTAAAATCCCTTATAAAGCGCCTGTAGAATCCTGCATGACCAAGAAAAGATCGCACCTCTTGCACACAAGAGGGGTAAGGAAATTGTGAAATAACAGAAATTTTTGCAGGATCTACTTCAATACCCTTATTGGAAATAATGTGGCCTAAAACTATACCTTGCTCAACCATAAAATGATATTTTTCAAAATTTAGAACAAGGTTAGTTTCAATGCATCTATTCAAAACTTTTTCCAAACTATTCAAACAACCATCAAAAGAGGATCCATATACAGTGAAATCATCCATAAACACCTCTATGCAATTTTCTAAAAAATCACTGAAAATACTAATCATGCACCGCTGGAAGGTACCAGGGGCATTGCACAGGCCGAAAGGCATCCTCCTATAGGCAAAAGTGCCGAAGGGGCAGGTGAATGTGGTCTTTTCCTGATCCTCAGGAGCAATAGTAATTTGCATATAACCAGAAAAACCATCAAGGAAACAGTAGTGGGATTTACCTGCCAGGCGTTCAAGCATCTGGTCAATGAATGGCAGGGGAAAATGGTCCTTTTTGGTAACCTGATTCAGCCTCCTATAGTCAATGCAGACTCTCCAACTGTTCTCCACCCGAGTAGGAATCAGCTCCTCCTTCTCATTTCTGATCACTGTGAGGCCAATCTTTTTCTGGACTACCTGGACGGGACTCACCCATTGGCTGTCGGAGATAGGATAAATGATTCCAGCTTGCAAAAGCTTGGTTATCTCCTTCTTCACTACATCAAGAATCACTGGGTTGAGTCTTCTCTGTGGCTGTCTTACTGGTTTAGCTCCATCCTCTAAATTTATTCGATGCATACATGTGGATGGGCTAATACCAGGAATGTCCGCCAGGGTCCAGCCTATAGCCTTCTTATGCTTCTTGAGAACTGACAACAACTTCTCGTCTTGCTCATCAGCAAGGGAGGCAGATATAATCACTGGAAAACTCTTGCAATCATCCAAGTAAGCGTATTTTAAATTTGATGGCAGAGGCTTCAATTCTGGTGTGGTCGGCTGGACAGTGGTAGAAGGAGATGGTTTCTCAGCCTTTACCTCATAAAGAAAGTCAGAGGTATGTGTACTTCCTGAAACATGGTTAGTCCTATCTGACTCTATAAAATCAATCTCGAGAGGTAAAACACCACCACCAGACATCAATATCACTCTCAGATTCACTCTCAGCATCAAATTCAGACATATGATCAAGTACAATTTCAGACTCAATGCATGAAGAGTGAGAGGCATGCAGATTAGAATAAAGATCAGTCATGTATTCATCAACAACATGGTCAATTATTTCAGCACGAAATACAGAAAGATCTTCAGATGGGTATTTCATAGCATCCAGAATATTAAAATGAACAGTTATGTCACCAAATTCCATAGACAGTGTGCCTGCATAAACATCTATCTTAGTTCTAGCAGTTTTTATAAAGGGTCTACCTAGAATGATGGGAATTGATCCTTGAGAAAATCCATCTTCCATATTCAAGATATAAAAATCAACAGGGAAAATCAGTTCACCAACTCTAACTAAGACATCTTCTATGAAACCAACAGGATAGGCAACACTTCTATTAGCTAAATGAATTACCACATCAGTTGACTGCAAGGGACCTAGAGATAGAGAATTAAAAATCGACAGAGGCATAACACTAACAGAGGCTCCTAAATCTAGCATGGCATTGTCAAACTTACTATTCCCTATAATACAAGGTATGCTGAATGTACCTGGATCTTTGCATTTTTCAGGAATTTGAGGAACAGATTTACCAATCAATGCGGAGACATTTCTGCCCATGCTAATTCGTTCACTTCCTTTAAGCTTCCGCTTATTAGTGCACAACTCCTTCAAGAATTTGGCATATATTGGAATTTGCTTTATTGCATCCAACAGAGGTATGTTTACCTCTACTTTTCTAAACGTTTCCAAGATCTCTTTCTCTGCCTCTTCCATTTTTTTGTTGGAAACTGCTCTTGGAGGGAATGGAAGAGGGGGAATGTGCTGCTTCTACAAATCAGAATTACCTGTGGAAGAAGATTCACCTGCACAGAAATTGTTAGGTAAATTTTTGTCATCACCTTTTTCTGGAGTAGAGTGAAGTTTGGCAGGTTCATTTGCAGATGAGGAAGGTGCTACGGGTTGAGGTCCTTGACACTGCTTTCCCGACCTCAATGAAATGGCACTGACATTTTTGGGATTTTGGACAGCTTGAGAAGGCAGCTTGTTAGAATTATGGGATTGTTGTTGATTCAATTATGTAGCCAATTGTCCCATCTGATTGGTTAAGCTCTGAATGGAGGCTCTGGTCTCTTGCTAAAACTGCATGTTCTGCATAGTCATTTTCCTCACAAGTTCTTCGAGGGAAGGTTGTGGAGGGGCCTCAACTGTTGGCTGTTTCTGGGGTTGTTGCTGTTGTTGGATTGGTGGAGGAATGTATGGTCTGCTTGGGCCAGCAGCATTTTGGAAGGAAGGAGCAGGCTGCTGTTGTTGTTGCTGAGGGCTGGACCATCTGAGGTTAGGGTGATTCCTCCATCCAGGGTTATATCTGTTGCTGGAGAGGTCATAATTGTTCTGCTGTGGTTGATTTTGCTGCTGAGGTTGAGGAGGTCTATTGTAAATATTTGCAGCATAAGCTTCAGGCTGCTCAATTGCTCCAGGTTGTTGCATGGAAGGGCAAAGGTCTGTATGGTGGTCAGCAGAGGAGCACAAACCACAAACCCTTGCGACAGGTACAGATTTCTGATTCAAGGCCAGTTGGGTTACCAGGTTAACCAATGCATCCAGTTTGCCTTCAAGCTTCTTAGTTTCAGATGATGCAGATGGGTTTGTAGCTACCTCATGCACTCCTCTAATGACTATGGCATCATTTCTGGCCTAAACTGCTGGGAGTTGGAAGCCATCTTCTTAATTAAATTTCTGGCTTCAGCAGGAGTCATGTCTCCAAGGGCTCCACCACTGGCAGCATCTATCATACTTCTCTCCATATTACTGAGTCCTTCATAAAAATATTGAAGAAGAAGTTGTTCTGAAATCTGATGGTGGGGGCAACTGGCACATAGTTTCTTAAATCTCTCCCAGTACTCATACAGGCTCTCTCCACTGAGTTGTCTAATACCTGAGATATCCTTCCTGATGGCTGTGGTCCTAGAAGAAGGGAAATTTTTTTCTAAGAATACTCTCTTAAGGTCATCCCAGCTCGTGATGGACCTTGGAGCAAGGTAATACAACCACTCCTTTGCCACTCCCTCTAATGAATGAGGAAAAGCCTTCAGAAATATGTGATCCTCTTGGACATCTGGGGGTTTCATGGTGGAGCAGACAATATGAAATTCCTTCAAATTTTTGTGCGGGTCTTCACTTGCAAGGCCATGAAACTTTGGAAGCAAATGAATCAGTCCAGTTTTAAGAACATATGGGACATCCTCATCAGGGTATTGGATGCACAAGCTTTCGTAGGTGAAATCAGGTGCAGCCATTTCCCTTAGAGTCTTCTCACAGGGTGGAGGTTGTGCCATGTTCTCAGAATGTGCAAAATCAGAATGCTCAGAATCAGAATGCTCAAAATTATAATGCTCAAGATCAGGATGTTCAAAATCACTAATAACAGAATGCACAGATTCACCAGTAATGGAATGCTCAGAATTATCAAAAGGTATAAAATGATGCCTAACTAATCTATGAAATGTCCTATCTATCTTAGGATCAAAGGGTTGTAAGTCAGATGGATTGCCTCTAGTCATACACTACATTCAGCATGCACACAACTAGTTGCCTTATCATGTAAATAAAGGTGTAGGTTTGAACTACAGCTACCCTCAAATGATATCCAAATGACTTGAAATTTTGTGAGCAAAATTATAAAATGATGAGAAGATAGCACAAAAAATTTCAGACAAAAATTCAAAGTCTAACTATGAAAGCTAAAAAGGGTAAGTTAAGAAAAAGAAGTGAATAAAACTTGAAAAATAAAAAACTTTTGACAGAATCGCTTTTTTTGGACGATGGAGACCTCAGCTGGCCTTTGGTAGGCTGCTGCAGCGTAGGAAATTTTTTTCTACCCCAAATGCATATATAATAATTGCGATTCTGATAACCGGAGCAAAAGTTATGGCCGTTTGAAGTTTTGACAAACACAAAATTTGCTAGTTTTTTGGAACTTTCAAATTTGACCAAACTAAAGGCTCTAGCTATTTTTCCCACAAAATATGGATTAAAAGAAGTTACCACAAAAAAATTCAGCCAAAAATAACAACCCTAGATACTAAAACAAAAAATCTCAAATAATTCAGCATGGGTGGTCGCTAAAATCCGTCTCTAATTGATTTCTACAACTACTCTGTTTTTGCCGCAAGCACAATCTTCACAGCAAAACACCCAAGACTGAAACAGGGGAAACGCTTAATGGGAAAACTGAAACAGAACACACATTAAACAAAATACCAGGACACTAAACAACACTAACACACATACTAACACAATACTAACAATTAAACATAAAACACAAAAGGATTAAACACACAACACTAGCTAGCTATTATGAACCTTTGGACACTGCTCCCCGGCAACGGCGCCAAATTTGATCGAGGTCGTACCTGAATCAAATAAACATGAAAATGAAGTAACTAGGAAGTGATCCTAGGTCGTTTCCCAACGAGCAGTGACAAACGAAATGTTCATAATATACTTGCAGTAACAGTAATGATTGGGGAGGGGGGGTTTGGTTGTTTGGTAATTAAAGAGCAGAACAAGTAACTGGAATACGAAACTACTAATATTAAAAACGGGTTGTTTCCTCTGATTCAGAAGCCATTCTCTTATCCTGGGTTATGGAGAATTCGTCCCTAACAGTCAACCACTTAATCCAACCCTATTTCAATTTACTAAGCGAAAATCAACTTAGGGTTTTCAATACGTGATTAGGCACCACATACACCAGTTAGCCCTTCGTCCATTAAGCATGAACGCAAGTTAGGCTTAGAGGCAATTAATCGAACACGAAGCGTGCACTGATTAATATTCACGAAATTGGGATAACTGGTGAAGGGAAAACTGCCAGGAAACCACATTACAAGCGAAACCTCAAAGAGAGTTGGGCTTCGTCCTCAAAAGGAAACAACACCAGGAAATCTAGCCTTCCATGGATTCAAACAGAAAATGCAAGTGAAACATGAAACAGAAACGTAAATGAGACAGAAACGTAAATGAAAGTAGAAGAAGAAGCAAGAATGAACTCGTAATTAGAAGCAGAAAACGGAAATTTGCATTAAGAACGAAAACCGTAACAAGGGAATAGAAAAACGTGAAAACCTAAAACCACAGCTCTAAATAATGAAAATAGCAGAAAATAGAATGCCTTGCACGAATCCCAAGGCTGCTATTTAAAAAGAGTCACTCAAAGTCACTGGGCCCTATTTACAATACTCTGGCCCAAAACGAAATAAACACTGAACAACATAAAATAAAATTGCGAAATTTCCTAATTAGAAATTAACTAAGGTAAGCACTGCTTTATTTGCCCTCTTCAAGTCCATAACCAAAATCCAGATTAAGCCCAATGTTTCATTAATTCCTGAAATTAGATTAAAAACATCAAATTAGCTAAATGAGCCCAAATAATAAAACTGCCTGATTAATTGACAATTAAGACCAATCAGTAATTAAAATGGTGCAAAAAGGGTTTAGAAAATAGAAGAAAATGATGGCACATCACCCGCTCCTGATGGCTTAGGCTGAATTGGTAGAGACACTCATGTATCTGCACCTGTCCATGGTGGTTGGTCGCCTATTGGCGAACCAAATGTTGTAGATACTGCTCCACGCTCAGTGGCACAGCCGAATCGGCCTGCCGAGGTGGTGACGGTGCGCCCGCGGCCTGATGTGCGTCACCCTGCGCCTGCCTAGGCATGCAGTACTTCTCGATGAAAGCTTGGGTGATCGGCAGTCAGATTACCTTGTTGGGGGTGACATGCACTCCGTAGAACTGGTAGAGGCCCGTGATCAAAGCCAGAAACCCCTGGGCCCTATTGGACTTCTCTGGGTCCAAAGGGTGCCTAGTAGGCGCCATTCCTGTAAACAAATAAATGGCATCAGCAATCACCTGGGCCACGTGAATGCTCATTCATGTTAGGATGGCATACACCAACTGGCACTTAGGTAGAGGGAGGTCGGAGTTGTGGTCGCTAAGCAAGACATTGCTGAGGAGCAGTGTCATCCATATCTGGGTCAGGGTAGTCATGCTGGTGCGCATGATCCGCACCCGCCTTCCCGCAATGGTCCGGGCGAAATCTTGCCCCGGTATGCACAGTAGCTGGGCGATGGCTTCCTCATCGAAGCCGTCTGCCTGGCTCCTTCTCTAGCTGAATTCACACTACTGGTTCTCTTCCAAAATCAGCAGGTCGCCCAAGAACTGGCTGAGGGCATCTGCATTGAAGGGGATCCTGTGACCCCTCACCCACGAGCACATGTCTCGAACCCCCTCCTCAGTGGGCTAGGCATTGGCATAGAATTCTATGACTATCTCTGGGTCGAATTTAGCCATAGGGCTCACTAGTCGTGCCCAATGCCTGCGAGCCATCTCTCCCTAGATGTCAGGGTACTCGTCTTCCCTGAGCTGGACATGCCTCTCCCTGTGGAATGACCATCCCTTGATGGTCTCAAAGCGCTGCTGGTGCTCGGCACTCTGGAACCGGTGACTATCAAACTCCAAGGCGGCACTGGAGTTTGATAGTTCAAAAAGAAATGCCATCTCACGAGCAAGGTCAAACAAGAAGGGCATATGACCCCCTTTCAACACGGAAACACCAATGTAAAGTTGGGAGAACTCACAAACATTCAAGGCATTTTGTTACCTAAGCTACATACACGCATTTCAAAGCATTTTGGCCACCTCAAGATCACAGTATTTTTTGCCAACAAAAATGCACACCCGCACAGCCAAGTATCTTGGCCACCAAAACATATGCACATATTCGAGTATTTTGCTACCTAAAATAATTAGGAATACAACGAAAGCAATCTTCGCTACCTAAGGTATTTGAGGCATCTGTGGTATTTTTTCTACCTAATGCAACCGAGGTATTTTGCTACCTAATGCTCTCGAGACATTTTGCTACCTAAGGCGCTTGGGGTATTTTTGCTACCTAACTAACACATATGTAAATTTGGCAAGGTGCTGCTACCTACATTTACATGTGTCTGGGGTGGCATTTTCTACTATGCACATTTGAGACCAAATTTCATGCTATACACATATTTGTATTCATTTGAAAAGCAATTACGCATTCAGGGGAAAGGCAAAAATTTACACTACTTGTTCATATTTTGAAAAGTAATTTCACGCCATATGTTCCCGTTTAAGAAGCATTTTTCGTGCCATTTCCAGCACCCATGCATATTGGCAAAGCACTTTACTACCTACCCAATACACATACTCATTATCAGCAAGAACTTCACATCATTTAGGCACAAAGAAACCATATGCAACGCTTATCAAACGCTGGCCCAACGGGGAGTCCCACCTAATATGCTCTCACTTTTGTGCTCTCTTACACCCCAAAATCAAAAGCTTGAGTTCCTATGACTAAGTCACAATTGGGCATTTACCCTAACTTCAGCAAGCTATCCACACGTCCAAAAATGGCAACCATATATGCACAAACCATTTCTATAAGAAATATTCACAAATTTATGCGCAAATGCCATTGAGGCATTTCACTGAGCACTTGGTGGGCGCACTTTTGGGTATAAACAGGAAGGGAATGGGGGCAATGTGGCCTGCCCAATCATTTCAGAACACACCCTAGGCCTAAGGCCATCCCCTACAACCCCCCAATTCAATGAATCAAAGCATGAATTTGTCCCAAATTGCCTCACGAAATTGACCAAATATGTACAATTTAGAGCATAAAAATACATCAACGAAAAGCTAGGGACCAAAGAATAATGTACTTACTTGAATGGAGTGATCAAGGACACTAAAATGGAAGCAAAAAGCACAAAATGGTGGCCTAGGGTCAGAAAAAAACCCTCAATCCCACGGGTGTTGCGTTCTTGAGTGAGGGGGAGAAGTTTTGGGTGAAAAAACTGCACTCCCCCCTTTCTTTTAAATTATTTTGTGCAGGAGGTGCTTGCCCAGGCGAGCTAAGCTTGTGCATTTTTTTTTTTTAAAAAAACTTTTTGCGAAGAAAATACGTGTTCTCTATGGGTTGGTGCTCGTTTACTCAAAGCCCCCTAGGATAAGTTAGGCATATCCGATCATCACCTTAGAGAAATAACAATGATAATAGGCAGAAATTTAAAGGATACTAGGCGGCCTCCCAGTAGTGCTTCTTGATCGTCTGAAGCTGGATGCGGGGTGACGACATGCTAATTACAGGCCTAGCGTCTACTCGTACCTATCCCCGAGCGCCTGAAATTAGGAAAGGACATTGCGTAGTACAATGTGGCCATGCTACCACTTACCATGGTTCATCTCTGTCTTGGATCTAGCGCGGTATTTGACCATCGCTTAAAGGATCCTGTCCCTGCTTTTCGTTTCACAAGATAAAAAAAGTATGCATGTGCATGCGTATGCATGAGCAGTTTCAAACACAATAATTCCTTAGAAAAAGCTTGTTGGGTTTAGTTTTAATTAAGCGCTTGGGGCATCCCCATGGACCAAGCGAAAAGGCTCGGGTCATCTAAGAGACTACGCATCTTTTAAGGCACAAATTGAGGATCAGAACAACGAATCACCAATCCCATATTCTTTAAAAGATTGCGACGAAAAAAAAAATACAGAGGACAGGAATCCCTAGGGGAAACCACAGAAAATAAAAACATGCAGCGACTTCTTTAATTGCCCCAAGTCTTAAGTGTAGTATCGCTTGATGACGTCGGAGTTTACGGGTGAAGGTAGTTCCTTGTCATCCATGTTGGTGAGCACAAGGGCCCCTCCGGAGAAAGCCTTTTTTACGACGAAAGGCCCTTCATAGTTCAGGTCCCACTTTCCTCTATTGTCTTTCAGGGCTTGGGAGACTTTCTTTAGTACCAGGTCCCCTTCGCTAAACCTGTGCGAGCGTACCTTTTTCTCAAAAGCATTCTTCACCTGTTTCTGGTAGAAACGCCCGTGGCTCATAGCGGCCAGACGCTTGCCTTCTATGAGATTGAGCTGATCGAAACATGCTTGGGCCCACTCTGACTCCTTTAATCTGGACTCCGCCAAGATTCTTAATGACGGGTTTTCCACCTCAAACGGTAGCACGGCCTCCATTCCGTATACCAACGAGAATGGCGTTGCCCTGGTTGAAGTGCGCACCGAGGTTCGATAACCATGTAGCGTGAAAGGGAGCATCTCGTGCCAGTCCTTGTATGACACAGTCATCTTCTGGATAATCTTCTTGATATTCTTGTTGGCTGCCTCCACCGCTCCATTCATCTTGGGCCTGTAGGGCGTGGAATTGTGGTGTTGGATCTTAAATTCCTCGCACATTTCCCCATCATTTTGTTATTCAAGTTGGTGCTGTTGTCTGTGATAATCTTCGTCGATAGACCATACTGGCAGATAATCTCCCTCTTGATGAACCTGACCACCACACTCCTCGTGACGCTAGCATATGAGGCAGCTTCGACCCACTTGGTGAAGTAATCGATCGCCACCAAGATGAAATGATGTCCGTTTGCAGCTTTGGGCTCTATGGCCTCGATCACATCTATTCCCCACATGGAAAAGGGCCACGGTGCGGCCAACACATTCAAAGGAAGGGGCAGAGCATTGACATTGTCCGCAAACGTCTGGCATTTGTGAAACTTCCTTACATGGAGGCAACAATTGCTCTCCATGGTGAGCCAATAATAGCCTGCCCTCAAGATCTTCCTAGCCATGGCGTGCCCGTTAGCGTGCGTACCGAAAAAGCCCTCATGGACCTCTCCCAGCATGCGCTCAATTTCCTTAGCATTCACGCATCGGACCAAAACCATGTCATGGTTTCTCTTGTATAGTATGTTTTCGCTTAAGAAAAAACTGGCTGCCAATCTCCTTAACCTCCTCTTGTCGTTGTTGGAAGCCTCTGGTGGGTACTCTTTGCTTTCAACGTATCGCTTGATGTCGAAATACCAAGGCTTACCGTCCCGCTCCTCTTCCACCAAACAACAATGTGCGGGTCTGCCGCGACACCTGAACTCAATGTATGGCAGGTCTCTGTGCAGTGTCAGTTGGAACATGGATGCTAAAGTGGAAAGTGCATCAGCCATTTGATTTTCCTCTCGGGGATCATGATGGAAGGAGATCTCATCAAAGAATTCATCCAATTCCTTGATATAAGTCTGGTAGGGTATTAGTTTGTAATCCCTAGTCTCCCATTCTCCTCTCAGCTGGTGAATCACCAGCACTGAGTCTCCGTACACCTTGAGCAGCTTGACGTTGAAGTCAATTGCTGCTTGGATGCCCAAGGTGCATGCTTCATATTCAGCCATGTTATTGGTGCAGTTGAAACCAAGCCTGGCTGTGAAAGGTATGCATTAAATGTCCGGAGAGACCAATGCTGCCCCAACGCAATGACCCAGAATGTTTGACGCCTCATCAAACCACACGATCGACTTGTCCCTGTCCTTGTCTAGCTTCTCTTCAAATGAGGCCATGATGTCCTCATCTGGGAACTCGGGATGCATGGGTTGATAATCATTGAGAGGCTGCTGAGCCAAATAGTCTGCCAATGTGCTCCCCTTTATCGCCTTTTGGGTGACATAGACTATGTCAAACTCGGATAGCAAAACCTGCCACCGAGCGATCTGCCTCGTGAGAGTAGGCTTCTCAAAGATGTACTTGACCGGGTCTATCTTGGATACCAGCTAGGTGGTATGGCTCAGCATGTACTGTCTTAAACGGTGGGACGCCCAAACCAAAGCATAACATGTCCTTTCCAGTGGGGAGTAGTTCATCTCACAAGCTGTGAACTTCTTACTTAAGTAGTAGATGGCTCGCTCTCTTTTACCAGACTCGTTATGCTGCCCCAGCATGCACCCCATTGACTTGTCCAAAACCGTCATGTACAAGATGAGAGGTCTCCCGGGCCCCAGTGGCATAAGCATGGAAGGGTTCATGAGGCGCTGCTTGATTTTTCCAAACGCCTCTTGATAGTCCGTGTCCCAGTGGACTGACTGATTCTTGTGTATGAGCTTGAACAATGGCTCATAGGTAGCTGTGAGCTGTGATATGAACCTGGAAATGTAGTTTAAACGCCCTAGGAAACCTCGAACCTACTTCTCGGTACGCGGTTCTGGCATCTCAAGGATGGATTTTACCTTTTCGGGGTCCACCTCTATTCCTCTCCGACTTACGATGAAACCCAGCAATTTTCCTGACTTGACCCTGAAGGTGCACTTAGTGGGGTTCAACCTCAATTGATACTTCCTAAGCCTTTTGAACAACCTCTGCAACTTGACGAGGTGTTCTTCCTCAGTTTTAGACTTGGCAATCATGTCGTCTACGTAGACTTCGATCCCTCGGTGCATCATGTCATGGAACAAAGCCACCATAGCCCGTTGATAGGTCGCCCCGGTGTTCTTGAGCCCAAAGGACATCACCTTATAGCAGAACGTTCCCCACAGGGTGATGAACATGGTCTTTTCCATATCCTCTGGCGCCATCTTTATCTGATTGTAGCCTGAGAAACCGTCCATGAAGGAAAACAAAGCAAAATTGGCCGTGTTATCTACGAGGACATTGATGTGCGACAGAGGGAAATTGTCTTTGGGACTGGCTTGATTTAGGTCCCGATAATCCAAACACATTTGTACCTTCCCATCCTTCTTAGGGACTGGCACAATGTTGGCAACCCATTCTGGGTACCGAGCAACAACCAAGAAGCCAATGTCGAATTGCCTCTTTACTTCTTCTTTTATCTTCAGGGACATCTCGGGCTTCATCCTCCTCAGCTTTTGCTTTATCAAGGAACACTCAGGATTTAGAGGTAATTTGTGTTGTACGATGTCATAATTCAAACCAGGCATATCTTGGTATGTCCAGGCAAAGACGTTTTGGTAGTCCTTCAGCAGGGCCACCAATTCTTCACGGATGAGGGCGATTATACCCGTGCCTACTTTTACTTCCTTCTTTTCACTGCCGCTACCTAACTCTACGAGTTATGTCTCTTCTTGATGCGGCCTCATCTCTCGATTCTCTCGAGCAATTATCCTTTCCAGCTCTGGGGGAAGCCTTACATCTTCGTCTTCTTCATCCTCCGTTCGACTCGCTTCTTGCTCGAAATCGACGGTCGGGTCCTCAGTATTAGTACCTTTGCGGGACTCGTCGTCGGATCTGTATCGTATAAGCATAACAAGGAAATAAACATGCAAATGAATGAGAATGGGTAGAGGCACAAGAACAGATGAAGAAAGATCTTTATATTAACTTCAATAACAAAAGACATAATGCCTTAACAAAAGGAAACCCTAAAGTCTAGGCCCGACCATAGAGTTTTAAAGCTAAAAAGGTTACATTATGCTTGTCGTGTAAACCTCCGGGCGTTCCTCCACCTGCCAATTCCCTAGTTGGAAACCAGGAGGGCATGGCTGTACCAAATCTGATCTCCTCGGGGAGTCCTCATCGCATATCACGGTGACTTGTCCTTCGTGTCTTAAACCCGCACTCACGAAGCTCCTACTGATGTGGCACGACGGAACCTCTTTGGCTTGTTGTCCCGACCGCGGGCCTTGGCCTTTGTTCTTCCTTTTCGAGATGTTTTTCCTTATGTCAGCCTGCATAGGTTTATAGCCTAACCCAAACTTCCTGCAGTTTCCTCTGACACTTACTAGGCTGGCCCTGCCGCCGTTATTCTTGCCCAAACCCATTCCGAGCTCATAGCCGTGCCCTAACATCACCCAGGCCACCATCATTGCCGCGCCAGACAAGCGGGGCTTCCTAGGGGGGAATCTACGGAAGCGATGCTTACTACCTCAAAAGATTGGAAAGCCATTTCCAATGACTCCTCCGCGGATTCCATATATGGCATAGAGGAAGAACAACTTACTAGGACATCTTCCTCACCTGATACTGTGACCAAATGTCCTTACACTACAAACTTCAGCTTTTGGTGGAGTGTGGAGGGGATGACTCCTATTGAGTGGATCCATGGGCGCCCCAAAAGACAACTGTAGGCCGAATTGATATCCATCACTTGGAATGTAACTCGGCATGTATGAGGCCCTATCTGTACCGGGAGGTCGATCTCTCCCCTTACCTCTCGGCAGCTGCCATCGAAGGCACGGACCACCATGGAACTCGACCTCAGGTGGGAGGCGTTAAATGGCAACTTCCCCAACGTGCTCTTGGGCATCATGTTCAGGCTTGAGCCATTGTCAATGAGTACTTTGGCCTTAACGTGTTCCATGCATTTGACCGACACATGTAAAGCCCTATTATGTCCTCTCCCCTTGGCAGGGATTTCCTCATCAGTGACGGTGAGGTAATTGTTGGCTGTGATGTTATTGACGATCCCCTCAAAGCCTTCTACGGAGATGTCTTGGGCTATGTGAGCTTCATTCAAAACTTTTACCAACAAAGCTCGGTGAGGCTCAGAGCTCATGAGCAGCTCCAGAAGGAAGAGTCTAGCCGGGGTCTTGTTGAGTTGTTCCATGACTTTGAACTCACTTTGTTGGATAATGCGGAGGAACTCGCTGGCATCCTCGAGTTATACCTCTTTCTTGTCGCAGTCCTCTCTCCCCTCGGCAAATTCCTCCGTCAGAACCTCCTCGTCCGGTGCGGGGATCACCTTGACATTTTGTCCTTCGGTCACTTTTGTTTTCCCTTTAGCATTTGTGGGCTGCATTGGCAGGCCAGGGGGTGCGAACACACGACCGCTGCGGGTTATGCCACTCAGCCCGGTGATGTTGGTTACTTTGGCTGATAGTGAGCCGACGTCGGTAGCTTCTTCCTTCATACCGTTCGGAGGGGCATACCTCCACAGAATTGCGTGACCCTGCCGAGGGGTGTCAGGGCCTTTGGGGAGCCGTGTCCCTGGTGAAGTGTATTACCACGGGTTTAGGCCTTTTAGGACCTTCCTTATCTGCCGACTACATCCATATATGTTGTTCCTCTTCCCCCTCATTGTTGACCTCAAGCCGGCCTTGGTCTATCATTTGTTGTAATAGATCTCTTACCGCGGAACACGTTTCCATATCATGCAGTACGCCCAGATGCATTAAAAATGAATCCTCTTTGTGCTTGCCGCGGGGAATCACGCCCGCCTTTTGCAAGGCTTTGTAGATAAACCTTCTGGAGGTCGTTACGTCCGTCAAAAGTTTGGGCCCGTGCAACCTACTCACCTCGATGGCATTAACAACTCCCCCTCTGATGCAATCCTACCCCGTAAGGGCATTAGATAGAAGACTCCAAGAAGATTGAGCCAGAGATGCAAGAGAAGGCCATAGGGTTCTCATGAGCCTTAGGTTAGATTTTGGGCTCATGGGCTAAGTATGAGCCCACTTATCTTAGTACATATTAGATTAAGGTTTCATTATTTTTGGGCCTTGTATTTAGGGCTCCATAATGTAGGTAAGGTAGCCTAGAAATGTAGGATTTATCAGCTCTTGTATTTTAGGGCACCTAGACTAGTTTTTGTATTAGGGGTAGTTTTGTAATTTCACATGCACTAAGTGAATATTTGATGTGTGTGGTTGGAAATAAATTTAATTGAATAGGTAGAAGCCCAATCCAATTAAATTTTAGAGGGGGAGGTGAGCATTTGCTTACTACACCCCATTGCCACATCATATAGTCACACTTTGTGCATGTCCTTCATGCTTTACATGCCTCATGACACCTAAGCACACTTAGTGGAGAATCTTGGAATTGATCTCGGATTAGTGGGCTGAACCATAACTAAAATTCAATAATTATAATTAGTGAAATTTTGGCTCCACAAATTCAATTTCAAATTCAAGTGAAATTTGAATTGAAATTCAAATTTCCCTCCAATTTTGTGTGACACTTAGGCTATAAATAGAGGTCATGTGTGTGCATTTTTTTCAACTTTGATCATTTGAATATTAACTTCAGATTTCAGAGCTCTTTTAGAGCACAAAATTTCGTGCTCCTCTCTTCCTCTCCCTTCATTCATCTCCTTTTTCCTCCAAGCTCTTATCCTTGGCCTCCTATGGTAGTGAGCTTCTTCTAGACTCATCTTCTCCTTGAAGTGGCATCTTCTCTCTCTCTTCCTTCTCCATTCCGCTGCCATTCTTCTTCCAAGAAGCAAAGGAATCCATTGATGAAGAAGATCCTAGGCCTACAAGCTCAAATGGAGCTTACATCATGTGGTATCAAGAGCATCTTCATCTAGGGGATGTTCTTTTGCTTCCTCTATCTTTTTGTATGGTGAATTCTCTTTAATTCCTTGTTCTTCATCTTATTCTCCATGTATATCCTCCATTGTCATGTGGTTTGGTGCTGTTTAGAGTAGATTAAAAAAAAATAAACCGATTAAATCTTAGATCTACACTTGTTCTTGCATTTCTATGGTTCAAATTTTGCAGATCTACTCTTGAATCATGTTTTTGTGTTGATTTTAGGTTCTATCATTTTTCATTCATAACATTCTTGTGCTGAACCTTAGATCTAAATTTTTCTTGCAAAATATTGATTAGAAAAAAACACACAAAAATCTAAGTGTAAATCACTTAATCCATGATGTCTTAGAGTCATGTTTAGTCATAGTAATTGTTACATTATGTTCTAAGTTTGTGTTGAATTTTTATTTTGTTGATTGAATTCTAGATACATTTTTTCATGTATTCTTGTCATTCTTAGCCTATCTTTTGAATTTTGAGTCTAATTCATGCATGTTATTTAGTTTATAACATGTTCTAAATCAATTCCTAGAAGTAGTCTTGTTGTTGAACTCTTTTTTTTTTTGTTTTCTAAGTTTCCTACATGATGCCTATGATGAAGTTGAGTTGTGGTGCTGAGTTCTGGCTGGATTTGTGAATCAAATAAGTCTTAAGCTCTCTTGAATTGTGTTATTCAAGATAATTGAGCATAAGCAAACAAAAATTGTAACTATCCAAGCCTTAAGCAACATAAACACTACTCTTGATTTCTAGGTTGAAATTGCTGGTGCTGGCAGCTTGAACATACAAACTTGTATAAATTACTGGGAATTGGTCACTACGTTTTTTGAGCTGAAAGTTTTACTGAATTGTCTAGACATCTGGAACAAAATTATAAAAAAAGAACCAAGCGATTTGGATTAAAGGAAAAAAATAAGAAAAATCGCACAAGTTGGCAGAAAAATCAGTGTCCAGGAAAAAAAAAAGTGAAAGGAAAGTGTGCTTGTTGTTTTGGCTCAAAATTTGTTCTATAATTGGTGCCTATTTTATACCAATCCTAGTTCTGAAATTTAAATTGAAAATTATTGTGAAAACAAGTGCCAAAACTAGAGGTTTCTTGAGTCTTTTTTTTTTTTTAGTTTTTCTACTCAACTCTAGAGCCATTCTAGGTTTCTCTTTGAGTCCTAGCTTGCTTTTTTGTGCTTTTGATTGCTTTAATTGTTGAATAATCCTTGGAAATTTGTCTTGTTAAAATTCTATTGGTTTAGCTTTCATTTAATTTTTTTTGCCTTTGGTTATTGCTTGTCTCTTTGTTTCCTTGCTTGTGAGTTGCCATATAGGGAATTGGAAAGGAGGATTGGTGCCATATCTTGAAGAATTTGAGTCAAGAAGCAAGGGGCCAACCACCTTAAGAGATATTGGAATAAGAAGCACTCCAAATTTAGTGAAACACCAAAGAGAGAATAGCCACCACAATTAAGGACTTTTTTTTGTAATTTTGTAATTGGCAATTTTCTTTGCTTTCAAATTTTGTAACAAAAAGGCCTTTCATTTGAAGTAAGTTGGGAGCCTCCAATAGGTCACCCTACTTCCATTTGTGTGTAATAATTTTAGGCAATTTTCCCTTAGGATAGTGAGTGTCTTGTTAGGAACCTTAAATGTGGTCATCCAAACACTCTTAAATTCGCCTAGTTTACATTTCTTGCTTACTTTCATAGCTTATTTCCTTTACCTTCCATTGTTAAACAGCCTAGATAGCTTGCCTTTTACCAATTAGTTTTTACCTTATCTTTCACACCTCTTTTAGTGTTTATTTTGGCTAATTTCAACCATAGTTTCTTTTACCTTTTGTTTTCAAACCCCCAACAAGAAAGAACCACAACTTAGAAACCACCATGAGTCTTGATTCTTCATCTAGTATTAATGGTGAGGGTTCTACTCCTAAGGACCCCTTGTATAAGATATTAGATGAGTTGAGATCCCTTAAGTCGTGGAAAGAAAAACAAGAGAGAAAAGAAAAAGGGAAAAAAAGAGCAAAAGAAATAAGTCAAGATGAAAAAGAGAAAATAAGGGAAGAAGAAAGAAGGAAAATACTAAAAGAGTTAAGAAAAGAAAAACATGCCTCCTATAGTAGTCATAACTCTTGCAAGAGCCAAAGTGAAGAACTTCGTGACTATTATGAAGGAAGGCATAGGTCACATCTTAGACCTCACTCCCATATGAGAGAAAATGAAAGAAAGCCTCAAGAGGCTAACATTAACCTCCCATACTTCCATGGGAAGGACAATGTAGAGGCTTACTTAGATTGGGAAATAAGGATAGAGCAAAAACTTTAAAGAAAGTCTACTTTAAAATCTTATGGATCTCATTCTTATCCAATGAAAGACCAAGGTCTAGGCATCTTAGGGGCAGCACCTTCTAAGCCCAAAGATGATAAGGGAAAGACAATAGAAAAACAACCCCCTAAGGCTAGTATGCAAGAGAAAACTAGCTCTATAAAGTGCTTTAAATGTCTTGGAAGAGGACACATTACTTCTCAATGCCCCACCACAAAAACCATGATTATGAGGGGCCAAGAAATTTATAGTAGCCAATATAAGGCTACTACTTCACCTTCCTCTAGTGAAAGTGAAAAAGCAAAAGGGGAAGAATCTAGTGAAGAAATCTACCCCCAAGAAGAAGGACAACCATTAGTGGTTAAAGAGAAATGTAAGGAGGTAAGTGTCTCCTCCAAGAGGTTAGCTAAGAAGGAAACTCATTTTACAATAAAGACAAACATTAAAGAAACTTTCCCTCTTAGACAACCTCTACATTTTCTCTTTTGTAAAAAGACACTTGCTAGCATTGCCACACCTCTTGGGCTTGAGTTTATTCCTCAAGTAAAGAAGTTGTTGGATGAGGGTTTGGTTCGCAAGAGCTTAAATCCTTGTGCTTTGTTGGTGCCCAAAATAGGTATTATTAGGCACCAAGTCCCTAAAATAGGTGGTATGATGAATGTTTTGAGTGGTGCAACCCTCTTTTGTAAAATCACTCGTGCACCTAACATCTTCATGGTGTGTGTACATAAGGACCCATTAGGTAGGTTTGTTCTTATTTTTAGTTTCAATACAAACTTAGGTACTCAAATGGGACACCTTAGGTTTGTCATACTTTTTGGTAGGAATAATCAACATGAAAATACAGAAAAAGGTATGTTTTATTGCATTACTTTTCTTAATTTTTTAAATAGTGATCAAGGGGTTCCCATGAACCCTAAGAGAATAAAGGTCATTCCTGAGTGGCCCACTCCACCAAGTATAAGAAAAATTTGGGTCTTCCATAACTTAACAAACTTTTACAAAAGGTTTGTCCCAAATTTTTCTGTACTTGTAGCACTACTCATTGAGTTGGTGAGGAACCATGTTCCTTCATGGGAAGATGCCCAGGAAATGGGTTTTCAGACCTTATCTTACTTCAATATACCAAACACCACTAATATATATGCTTTTATTCTTTTTACAGGTGTTAAGGAAAAAAGCCCAGAGTTTCAAGAACCCCGGGATTTGAGGTCAAATCCTTTTCAAGGGGGAGGGAATGATGCAATCCTACCCCACAAGGGCATTGGATAGAAGACTCCAAGAAGATTCAGAGATGCAAGAGAAAGCCATAGGGTTCTCATGAACCTTAGGGTAGATTTCAGGCTCATGGGCTAAGTATGAGCCCACTTATCTTAGTACATATTAGACTAAGGTTTCATTATTTTTGGGCCTTGTATTTAGGGCTCCATAATGTAGGTAAGGTAGCCTAGAAATGTAGGATTTTTCAGCCCTTGTATTTTAGGGCACCTAGACTAGTTTTTGTATTAGGGGTAGTTTTGTAATTTCATATGCATTAAGTGAATATTTGATGTGTGTGGTTGGAAATTCACTTAATGCATGTGAAATTACAAGGGGTGTGGGCACCATACCTCATTGGGATCGGGGTGAAAATCTGAGCCTGCCTTGGTGAAAAGTTCCTCGCCATGTTGGAGCCCGCGCCAAGGTGGGCGGGCATTGTTGGCCGGGTGAGGCCGGGTTAGAGCCGGAGCCTGAGGAGCTCCCTCCTGTGGGGGTGTGGGCACCCTTGGTTGTGCATATTGGTGGGTACCATGGGGGGTTTGTGGCGGCTTGGGCCACACAGGTTTTGAAGTGACGGTATGGACATCTTCCTCTTTCTTCTTTGCCCCAGTTGTTACGGTCCTCCTACCGCTGGCACCTACTAGGGAGACGCAATCAAACTTTCCCCTCTTCAAACCCACCTCGATCCTTTCTCCTAAAAAACCAAGTCCCCGAAGCTAGAGGGCATGTAGCCCACTAATTTCTCATAGTAGAATACATGCAAGGCATCTACCATCATAGTAACCATTTCTTTCTCGACCATGGGAGGGGCTACTTGCGCTGCTAGGTCCCTCCAACGCTGAGCGTATTCTTTAAAAGACTCGTGTTCCCGTTTACTCATGTTTTGCAGTTGAGTTCGGTCGGGAGCCATGTCAGAGTTGTACTGATACTGCCTAAGGAAGGCCATAATCAGATCCTTCCAGGTGCGGATATGGGAAGCTTGTAGGTTAGTGTACCAGATGACTGCTGCCCCAGCCAAACTATCTTGAAAGAAATGCATCAATAACTTCTCGTCCCTGGAATATGAACCCATCTTTCAACAGTACATTTTTAGGTGATTCTTAGGACAAGTCATCCCTTTGTACCTATCGAAGTCAGGTACCTTGAACTTCGGAGGGATGACAACGTCCGGCACCAGGCACAGGTCGGTCATGTCTGCGAACGAATAATCGTCGAATCCTTCAACAACCCTTAGTCTCTCTTCAATGAGATCGAGCTTCCTCTTTCCTTCCGCTGTCGGGGGCAGCCCTCCCACGGACAGAAACAACTGCTGCGTTGGGTGGTTTCGAGGCTCTCCCGTGATGTTGGGTTGAGGTAGTCAGTTGGGCGCCGACCCTTTAGCGGGAAACGGGGAGTATGAGTCGACGTCTCCCTGAGCGTGCTCTCGAGGATTCTTATGGACCCCGTCAGGATGCCGAAGAGGCTCCCTTTCGAGGATGAGGGGAGTAATGTGACCCACGTCTTCATGCATGGCTGGTGGTGTGTAGTTGGGCGGTAAACTGTAGGGGTAAGAACCTTGGTTGTACCCCGGATGGGAGTTGCTGACATGCCCCAGTGTGCTTCCCTCTCGTCCCACCATGTTTGGAATGGGATGATGCACAGCAGTTGGGAGAGCCGGGTCTGCCTCGGCAGCCATGCTAGCGGTGGCGGCGGTGGCTGCGTTACTCTCCATTAGTCATTTCATTCCCAGCATGGCCTCCATCATAGAAGCCATTTGTTCTTTCAAAGCCAATGTCATACCCTAATTTCGTCCGGGGACCATTGTTTGATGGCATGCAACCTTTGTTGGACAACTTCGAGGTACTTGGCACCCATTGTTGCACGATACGTGAAGTTCCATAACGTGCCAGAAGTCAAAAGAGAGCATTGCTGCACGATCCGTGAAATTCCGTTACATGCCGGAAATCAAAAGGAAGCATTGTTACACAATCCGTGAGGTTTCGTAACATTCCGAAAGCCAAAAAAAGGGATGATTACGTAATCCGTAAGGTTCCATAACATTACGAAAGGAAAACAAGTATCGTTACGAAATTCGTAAAGTTCCATAATGTTACGGAAAAAGAATCAACAAAAAAAGGTAGGGGTGTATTTAGTAAATAGGGGGTGCAAATAGCAACCAGGCCCACTTGGGCCTTCCAGGAAGTTCTTCCAGAAGGCACCGCCTTCTGGAGAAAGCAACCTAGCTCGCCTGGGCGAGCTGGGTGGCAAGCTTCTCCCTCTTTTCTCTATAAATAGGGGGAGGAGGGAATAACAAAAACGTTCAACCCTCTTTCCTTTCAAAAATCGTTTCCGTGAAGAAAATCCAAGCCGAGGCGCTTCCGTAACGCGTTCGAAACGTTTCCGTGGGTGATTCCGTGAAGATTTTCCGCCATCCTTCGTTCGTTCTTCGTCGTTCTTCGGTCTTCAACCGGTAAGTTCCCGAAATCAAACTTTTTAATTCATTTTATGTACCCTTGGTGGTCCCCACTTGTTTCGCGTACTTTTATTTTCATTTCATTTACTTTCCGTACCCCCTTTTGACGTGCTTTAGTAATTTATTTAAGTCATTTTCTCCCTAATCAAAAAATAAAATAAATTTCCACCGATCATTTGAATTGTAATATCTGTTAATTTCTGTTCAAATGAAATTCGACCGTTCGGTCATGCCGTAACCACGTTGGAAACCAAAATAGAGGTAAAATAATAATAATATAATAAAAAAAATATCTTTTAGTAAAATAAAACAAAAAAAAATCAATTGGACGTTTCTCTTTGGGATTTTTCTTTCTTAATTGAATTGACTAATAACTAAAGTGAAACTAAGGCTAAAATCAACTCACAAAATCAAGTTTTGTCCGCAAAAATCACTGAAAAAACATTTTAAGGTCCAACGCCTTAAACGGTCCTCTTTGCTTTTTTATCGGTTAACATGGACCGTTCGAAAGCGTAAAATCAACACATCACTCCCTTTTGAAAGAACTACGTAGGTCTTATTTCCTCTTTGATGGAGGGTACGTAGGAGCAAGAGCCCCGCTTTTGTCGACCTCAAAAATAAAAAAGAAATAAAAGTTTAGATACATAATTTCACACAATTCTAATCTAAGGCTGTTGTCCTTTGGGACAAACGTGAGAGGTGCTAATACCTTCCTCAAACGTAAAGATAACTCCTGAATCTAGAATATTCTTCATGACTGGTTTCCTTTGGTTTTTCTAACGTTTTCCTTTCAATAAACGTTGGTGGCGACTCTGCACATTTTTCCTCCTATGGAAGACGCACCCGTGAGCCTCGCCTCGCTCGCCCGCAAAAGGGTAGGTTGCGACAGTTGGCGACTCCACTGGGGATTGTTTTTGTGAGTTAGGCCTATTTTAGGAAAGTGTGGAATTATGAAACTTTGTGTGTGCGTTTTTTTTCTTGAACTGTGTAAAAATAATAAATGTTGTCTTTTCCTCATTTTTACACCGCATTCTAAGCACCCACGGGTTTGAGTAAAAAAGGGGCCTTATACCCGGGTTCATGGAAATCTAAGGAGTGGAGGTGGATCTATGGTCATGCTAGGTCTCCGACTTGCTTGATAATAATGAAACCTCGTCTAGAGCTTTCTCTCTTTATAATGTATTGTCGCTGGTATTCCATACTGCCGCAATATTATTATCTTGAGTGATGATACCTCTAGAAAACAACCATGTGAGATATGGATCGTTGGGAGTAGTTATTAGAGACCCCTAGATATTATCCTATAGGTCCCCAAATAGGGGCATGGAGCAAGCATGCTCGGTACCATTTGTTCTCATGCATTCTTCTGCGAATAGCACATAAATTATAGTTTTGCTGTATATCTAGTGATATCTTGTCTCTTTAGAGTAACGCATCACTTTATAATGCATACGTTGGGGCGCCGCAATGCCTAGAGCGTAGTATTAAAAAGATGGATCTTTTTTGGTCTCGTATATGTAAATTACCTCTTGTTTCTCTTTTTGCTTCATGCATGTGCATTGCATAATTCATATCAGAGCCTTGATTCACCCCTTTTAAGGTAAATGATGGGGACAAATCAAATCGGAAAAAGATTCTATCAAGTCAAGATTAAGGGCCTAGATGTCACCAGCCTTAAGGAGTTAGGGCAGTTGATGGGTCAGCTTCAGCGGCAAGCTTTTCGCAAATCTTATGGTAAAATCTGAGATCTAGCCATGGTAGAAGTCTCCACAGAGGCCATTTCCTCCCTCGCCCAGTATTATGATCAGCCGTTGAGATGCTTTACCTTTGGGGACTTCCAACTGTCACCCATGGTGGAAGAATTTGAAGAGATCCTAGGATGTGCTCTAGGGGGAAGGAGACCATACCTCTTCTCAGGGTTCTATCCCTTATTAGCTAGAATTTCAAAGATAGTCCAAATCTCGGCGCAGGAATTAGACCATGGAAAACAAGTCAGAAATGGGGTGGTTGGAATACCGAGAAAATGTTTGGAGGCAAAAGCAAGAACCTTGGCAGGTAGAGGCGAATGAGCCCCGTTCATAGACATTCTCGCACTGGTGATCTTCGGAGGAGTCCTCTTTCAAAATATGGATGGGTTGGTGGATCTAGCAGCGATCGATGCTTTTCTCGCCTATCATGACCACAAGGAAAGCCCAGTTGTCGCTATGCTAGCCGACCTATATGACACCTTCGACCGAAGATGTGAGAAGAGCAGTATGAGGATTGTTTGCTGTACTCCAACTCTTTATGTATGGTTGGTTTCGCACCCTTTTCGCCAAGAGGTGAGGCATGCTTGCCCGCTAGAAAGCCACCGTTCATGCACAGAGAAAGGAGGGGCAAATTGGAACCGACTCTTAGCAAACAAAGAAGAAGCGTTTGTCAACTGGTTCCCTCGATGGAAAGAAGGAAGAACCGGGGTTCTTATTTCGTGTAGAGGATTTCTGAATGTTCCCTTGATGGGGACAAGGGGTTGCATCAGTTACAATCCCATTCTTGGTGTCGCAACCTACCCTTCGGCGGGAGGGCGACACGTGACTCGCGGGATGCGTGTCCCACAAAAGGAATACGCGCGGAGTCGCCACCAACGTTTATTTGAGGAAAACGTCGGAAAAACCGGAAAAGACGTGATCTACGAACTTTTAAGTGAAAGGTTCGGGAGTTGTATTTATGCACGGGGAAGGTGTTAGCACCCCACACGTCCGTCCCAAGGGACGGCAGCCTTTAATCGAATGTGCAAACATGACTTTGATTTTTACGTTCCCCTTTTTATGTCTTTATATCCTTTATACCCTTTTTATATTTTTCTCTTTTTGTGGTCGACAAGGGTGTTTCCCTTTGCTCCTACGTATTCCTCAATTGGGATGAGAAAATCAGACCTACGTAGTTCTTTCTTATCAAGTGATTCCTTTTTACTTAAGAGGTGATCATTTTAAGGCGTCGGACCTTGAAAATGATCCATTTTACTTAGTAAGAAATTGAAATGACAAACTTCAAAAACCTATTTTTGTGGACGAGCTTGACTAGGCGAATTGTTTTTAGCCTTAGTTTCACTTTAGTTATTAGTCAATTCGGTTAAGAATGAGAAATCCCAAAGAGAAAACGTCCGATTGATTTTCCGCTTTATTTTACCTAAAAGATGTTTTTTTTATTATTTTATTATTTTTACCTCTTTTTTGATTTCCAACGTGGTTACGGCACGACCGAACGGTCGGAATTCATTTTAACCGAAGTTTACGGATAATACAATTCAAACGATCGGTGGAAATTTATTTTATTTTTAGGTTAAGCGAGAAATGACTTAAGTAAAATGGCTTAAGCACGTCAAGAGGGGGTATAAAAAGTAAATGAAACGAGAATAGAAATACACGAAACACAATGTGAACCACTACGGGTACATAGAATGAATCGAAAAGCTTGGTTCGAGGTACTTACCCGTTGAAGATCGAAGAACGATGAAGAACGAACGAAGAACGGTTGAAACCTTTGCGAAATTCTTCACGGAAAACGTTACGGAAATGTTCCGGAAGCGCCTTGGCTTAGATTTTCTTCACGAAAACAATTTTTCCAAGCAAATTCGAAAGAGAGAGAAGTGCCTAAGGGGCTGAACCCTTTTCTTCTTCACTTCCTCCCCTATTTATAGCAAAATAGGGGAGGTGCTTGCCGCCCAGCTCGCCCAGGCGAGCTCAGCTTGCCTAGGCGAGCCAGGTTGCTTCCTCCAGAAGCAACAGCCTTCTGAAGGAATATTCTGGAGGGCCCAAGTGGGCCTGGGTGCTATTTGCACCCCCATTTTTACTAAGTACACCCCCATCTGCTTTTTTGGTGATTCTTTTTTCGTAAAGTTACGGAAACTTACGAATTTCGTAACGATACTTGTTTTCTTTCCGTAATGTTACGGAACCTTGCGGATTACATAATCATCCCCTTTTTGACTTACGGAATGTTATGGAACCTCACTTAATTAAGCAACGATGCTTCCATTTGATTTCCGGTGTGTCACGGAAACTTACGGATTGTGCATCAATATTTTTTGGTTTTCCGGCATGTCCTGGAATTTCACAAATTGCCTAATGATGGGTGCCAAGCACCTTGCAAGGACCAAAGAAAAGTCGCATGTCATCAAGCAAAGGTCCCCGGACAAAATTAAGGTATGACAGTTGCCCCTCTTTACTTGTCTTTTATTGGAGATAAAAGGAAAGTAAAGATAAGACACTAATTTCGTTCCTCTCGATTTGACGAGAGTCGCGGGTGACCATAAAATCTCCACATGCAAATGACTTGTTGTTCCCGGAATTTCACAAATTGCCTAATGATGGGTGCCAAGCACCTCACAAGGACCAAAGAAAGGTCGTATGTCATCAAGCAAAGGTCCCCGGACGAAATTAGGGTATGACACTAATTTCGTTCCTCTCGGTTGACGAGAGTCGCGGGTGACCATAAAATTTCCGCATGCAAATGACTTGTTGTTCCCAGAGGAACAAAAGGTGCAGAAGACTATGTCAGTCTCTACATGCTATCAAGCGTTCTGTCTTACAGATAGCAAAAGAATGTTTATACGGATAACCACTCGGGTATTTCCGCCCGTCAGCATGACTCAAAAGTCAGTATCACAGATCTTGTGAGTGCGGAAGATGATGTAAATCTCCGCGCGTCAACGGGCTTATCAGCCGCGATTGACGAAGGGTGCAAAATGACCAAATTTTGTCTCTGCGTGCCATCGGACACGACTGTGTCTGAATGGCAAAGGGGTGCGGAATGACCAAATTTTGTCTCCGCATGTCATCGGGCCCGCCGCCTCTGGATGACAAAAGGGTGCGGATAACCATAAGGTATCTCCGCGTGTCATCGGGCCCGCCGCCTCTGGATGACACAAGGGTGCAGAATGACCAAATTTTGTCTCTGCGTGTCATCGGGCCTGCCGCCTCTGGATGACAAAAGGGTGCGGATAACCGTAAGGTATCTCCGCGTGTCATCGGGCCCGCCGCCTCTGGATGACACAAGGGTGCAGAATGACCAAATTTTGTCTCTGCGTGTCATCAGGCCCGCCGCCTCTGGATGACAAAAGGGTGCGGATAACCGTAAGGTATCTCCGCGTATCATCGGTCCCGCCGCCTCTGGATGACAAAAGGGTGCGGATAACCGTAAGGTATCTCTGCGTGTCATCGGGCCCGCCGCCTCTGGATGACACAAGGGTGCAGAATGACCAAATTTTGTCTCTGCGTGTCATCGGGCCCGCCGCCTCTGGATGACACAAGGGTGCAGAATGACCAAATTTTGTCTCTGCGTGTTATCGGGCCCGCTGCCTCTGGATGACAAAAGGGTGCGGATAACCGTAAGGTATCTCCGCGTGTCATCGGGCCCGCCGCCTCTGGATGACATAAAGGTGCATGTCACATGACCTCAGGGTCAGTATGACAAAGATTATGGGGCGGCCGACAAAAGCAAGGCTCTTGCTCCTACGTATCCTCCAATGAGGAACTCAGACCTACGTAGTTCTAGATAACTTGTGAGACTTGAAAAAGTCTCCACCGGAAGATGCTGACATCTCCGGAAAGGGCGCAGATGACCACATTGGCCTCTGCTTATCAATCACACTCGAGGTGCGGATAACCGTAAGGTGTCTCCGCGGGCTACCAGCTCTTGGGTCATGGTAACAGAAAGCGGTGCGGTCGACAAAAGCGAGGCTTTTGCTCCTACGTATCCTCCAATGAGGAACTCAGACCTACGTAGTTCTTGATAACTTGTGAGACTTGAAAAAGTCTCGGTGTTTTCTCCACTAAAATGCAAACATGCTTTAGCAAAGAGACAAATATTCCAATTGATTTAGAGCAGCATATGCTTTTTTGAGTGAAAAACAATGCGTCTACCGGGGAAGGAGAGTATGCTGATGAAATCCCTCATAACCATAAATGAGATTTTGGATGTTAGCATTTCGTTTCTAAATGACCATTTAGAGGAAACACTGGGTTCGACAAAAATAGAAGAAATCCACTCAAAGTGTATCAATCTCGCACAGGTAAGTGTTTCATCCTAATTCCGAACCATAGATATGTCATGACTTGACTTTGCAAATTATTTCCTATCAAATCAAAAATTACATGTGTGATCATGGATCAATAGGACTTCCCTTGGGAATGGGTTTTCTTGATGGGTTTTTCGGCTTTTGTGTGTTTTTGGCTTTTGATTTTTTTGTTGGCTTTTTCCTTTTCTGTTTTTGTTTAGTGCGGGGCGAAAAAGTCGCTAGCGCACAAGATTTTGGTTGGCAATTAAAGGGGGAAGACCATTTTAGGTCGCGGTTTCCTTTCCTTCTTTTTGTTCATTTGGTGACAATTCTGTATTGTTCAGATATTGTCTGGTCCAAAGACCTTTCTGCATATTTCTTCCGTTTTCTTTGATCGGGAACTTTCTTCCCTTCCTTCTTCTTTTTTCTTTCTTTCTCCCATTCTTTGATTGGGAATTTTCTTTCTTTTCTTTTTGCTTTCTCCCACTCTTTGATTGGGGATTTTCTTTCTTTTCTTTTTGCTTTCTCCCACTCTTTGATTGGAAATTTTCCTTCTTTCCCCTTTTTTGCTTCTGAGGGTAAGGATTGACATTCTCACCCTGGGTCAAGGTTTATGGTCAGTCAGGATTTTGGCTCAAGGTTTGTAGAATGGCTAGACATGATACATGTCGGGGTTTGGTTTGGCTCAAGGATAAAAGGGATGCCCCACATTATTTCCATGACACCAATGCAAAAATGATGATTTGGAAATTTTATGCAAAACTGGTCATGCATGCACCTATGCGGACACTCAAGTGTCAAATTTTTATGGTCATGTGATGCTAGGGCTCAGGATTCATTTCCTCTATTTTAAATCAACCCAATGTTTCCAAAATATGTTCTTTTATCAATTTGTGCATTCATCCGAGTCCATTTCGGGCGTCCGGGGAAATTTCATAGCATTCACCCTTCAGGTGTACACATTTTTCCAAAAACTAGTTATGATCAGTGAATTTTTTTTTCAAAGAAAAGTTGGAAGTCATCTCTTTTCAAAAGCATGTCGGTTTTTCAGCTGGACAACTTATTTTTCTTTTTCCATCTTTTTTCTTACTTGCTTTCTTTTTCCTTATTTGCTCTCTTTTTCTTTACTTGCTCTCTTCTTTTCTCATTTGCTCCCTTTTCCTTTACTTGCTCTCTTCTTTTCTCATTTGCTCTCTTTTCCTTTACTTGCTCTCTTCTTTTCTCATTTGCTCTCTTTTCCATTTCATTTTTTTCTTTTCTATTTTTATTTTTATCATGATTTTTGTTTGTTTTACATATATTTTTTGGACGATGTTCCTAAACGAAGAACTCTACACGGTTCCATAATTTCAAACATCATCGATAGCAATGATATATAAACACTAACGCAACAATCCAAACAAAAATGTATGCGCTGTACAAATGACAATCGAAACAACAAAAACAAACATTAGTCTCTCAAGTCAAAACGATAACATAACATAAAAAATGATAAAAGAAATATGAAAGAAAACATGAATCTTGGGGATCTCCCAGTCAGGTATCTCCACTCCCTCCCAAGAAGTCAAGCAAATCGGCCATCTCCTCGTCCTCGTGGGCCTCTTCTCCATCGTCGGGAGCTTCTGGGGGCGCCTCTCCCGCTTGGGCCTCGGGCCAATCTCCGGGCCATGCAACCTCTGCCCTGAACTGGTCTGGAGTAGGGCATGAAAAAGAAGCAAAGCCCTGGCTCTGCATGCTGAGGCTCATCTGGTACAGACAATCATGAGTCTGTACATGTGCTCGGTGGTTGGCCGCCTGCTGGCGAACCAAATGCCGTAAATACTGCTCCATGTCAAATGCCCCAGCCTGGCCAGCCTGATGAGGTGGTGGTGGCGCGCCTGCGGCCTGTGGAGCATCACCCTGAGCCTGTCTCTGGGTACAGTACTTCTCAATAAAAGCTCGGGTGATAGCGGCCGAATCACCTTGGTAAGCGCAACGGGGACTCCGAACGACTGGCAGAGTCCTGTGATCAGTGCGGGAAATCCCAGGGCCCGGTTGGACTTATCTGGGTCCAAAGGGTGCCTAGTAGGCGCCATACCTGCAAAAATATAGATGACATCAGTGATCAACTGAGCCACATGGACGCTCATCCGCGTCAGGATGGCGTACACCAGCTGACACTTCGGCATGGGGAGGTCAGAATTATGATCGGTGGGCAGGATGTTGCTGAAGAGCAATGTCATCCATATCTGGGTCAGGGTGGTCATGTTGGTGCGCATGATTCGCACTCGCCTCCCTGCAGCAGTCCGGGCAAAATCCTGCCCCGGTATACATAGCAGCTGGGCGATGGCCTCCTCATCGAACCCATCAGACCGGTTCCTCCTCTGGCCATACTCACATTCCTGGCCCTCTTCCAACACCAACGGATATCCCAGGAGCTGGCCGATAGCGTCGGCATCAAACGGGATCCACTGACCCCTTACCCAGGATCTCATGTCACGCACGCCCTCCTCTGTTGGCCAAGCATTGGCATAAAACTCAAGGATGATTTCTGGATCGAACTTGGCCATGGGAGTAACCAGTGATGTCCACCGCTGGCGCCCTATTTCCTCCTGGAAATCAGTATACTCGTCGCTCCCGGAGAAACGACCATCCCTTGATGGCCTCGAAGCGCTGCTGGTGTACAGCGCTCCTAAAGCGGTGACTGTCATACTCCGGAGCGGAACTAGTTCCTTCGGCCGCCTTGTCCTTCCTGGACCTCTTTGAGGCAAGCTTCCTCGGGGCCATTCCTGCGAAGGCAAACATTTGGAAAGTTAGTTTTTACCAAGAAATGCTACCCTTAAAACAAAAAATGGCATACAACCTCCTCCAATAAATACAAATATCAATGTAAATTTAGAGCAAGCTTATGCGCATACTTCTTTACGAATGTTCACTTGCACAAGACATTCTTATAACTAAGAAAAATGCACCCATATACAATCAAGGCACCTTCATTACCTAGATTATTTATATGTACTTCCAAGGTGTATTTGTTACCTACATCACACGCATTTCCTTTGCTAAATTCACATACATGCATACTCAAAGCACTTTGGCTATCAAAAATTGCATACATGCACATCTTGGTATTTCTAATACCTATACATACACAAACTTCATGATGAATCTTGACTATCTACACAATAAGGTGCTACATTTCATGCTTTTTTTCAAGTGTTTTTTTTTTACTACCTAAAGCCACATGCAAATTCAAGTATATTTTCTTTTGCTCACTAAAATTGTATTTAAATTAAAAGGTATTTTTGTAATGTATTTTCTTTACATAACATGCAACATATTTATATATTTTTGTGAGACATTTTGACTACCAAAAATTATATGTACATACATCCAAGTATTTTGCTATCATACCCAAAGTGTAAATTGCCAAAGGTATTTTGCTACCTATTCTAAACCTACACATTTATGATGAGCAAAATTCCTAACCATCTAGGCGTAGGGAAAATATTGTAGCGTGGCTCATAGCTGATTGCTGGCCAAAAAGGGTAACTTTACCCAACATGCACCTCCTCTTGTGTTCTTTTGCATAAAAACTTTGGTTCCTAGGCCTAGGATATATGTGAGGCAATTATTCTATCCTTTTTCGGGAATGAATACATGTCCCAAAAAATAGAAAATATGTACAAACCAAAATGCCCCATGGGTTGTTTCCTTACAAAAGTCACGGGCTAATGCCATTGAGGCATTTCACCGAACACTTGGTGGGCGCGCGTTTAGGCATCAATAGCAAGAGAACGGGGACAATGTGGCATGCCCCATTGCTTCAAAATGCATTATAGGCCTAGGGCCATCCCATACAAACCCCCAATTCAACCTAATCAAGCAAGAAAACAAACCAAAATTGCCCTACATATTTGAGCACATTCCCACAATTTAGAGCACCAAAAGGAGATCAAAATACACCAATGAAAAGCTAGAAAGCTTAGGGATGGAACACTTACTTGTTGGTGATGAACAAAAGCGCAAAATGAAATCAAAAAATGCGAAAAATGATGACCCTAGGGCTGCAAACTCGTCAATCCCGTGGGTATGGCTTTTGAAAGGGGGGAAAAGAAGTTTTTGAATGCAAAAACGTCCCCCCTTTCGTCATTCTTATATTTTGGTGCAGGGGTGGCTCGCCCAGGCGAGCTAACCTGCATTTTTTTTTTTTGAGAGGAACATTAACCATATTCCCTCCTTCCTTATGGTTTAGCGTCTTGCTTAACTTGAACTTACTTAAGTTAGAGTTAGGCGTTGATTACTTATTTTTAAAAACAAACTAATAGTAAGACAACTGCGAATGCAAAGGATACGGGGCTGCCTTGCAGCAACGTTCTCTGCTTGTCTAGCGCAGAGAAAGGGCAACGATCAGTCGGTCGTGACCCCATCCCCACTTGCATCCGTTCCTAAGTACCTGCAAGTAATAAACAACCAGGCTCGTCCAATCTTGACCGCGTCATTGTCTTACCTTGATTGGTTTCTGCTGTCCACATTTGGTCCTCACCCAAGAAGGTAGCTCAAGATGATCCTGCCCCTGTCTTACCACAACAATATGCATGCGTATGCGTATGCATGAATGTTTTCAAACGCAGCGAATCTTAGCAAAAGTTGGTTTAGGTTCAATTTTAATTAAGCGCTTGGGGCATCCCACGAACTGAGCGGAAGGGCTCAGGTGATCACAAATCAAATGCAAGGTTTGAAACCAACGTGAGGACTAAAGCCTCGAATCCACGTCCATTTCTTTGAAAGATTGTAACGAGGGATACAGCAGACGGGAAATCCCTGGGGGAAATCCAGAAAACGCATAAAGATAAAGAACATGCAGCGACATCTTTAATTGCCCCATATCCTAAGCGTAATATCGCTTGACGACATCAGAATTCACGGGTGAAGGTAACTCTTCACCATCCATGTTGGTAAGCACCAGGGCTCCTCCGGAGAAAGCCCTCTTCACAACAAAAGGCCCTTCGTAGTTCGGGGCCCATTTCCCTCGATTGTCCTTGACAGCATGGGACATTTTCTTTAGCACAAGGTCTCCCTCATGGAACTTGTGCAAGCGTACTTTCTTGTCGAATGCACTCTTCATTCTTTGCTGGTACACGCGCCCATGACTCATGGCCGTTAAGCGCTTACCCTCAATGAGGTTGAGCTGGTCATAGCGCGTTTGAGCCCACTCTGATTCCTTTAATCCGGATTCTGCCATGATCCTTAATGACAGGACTTCCACCTCAAACGGTAACACAGCCTCCATCCCATATACCAATGAGAACGGCGTTGCCCCAGCTGACGTCCGCACTGAAGTTCGGTAACCGTGTAACGCGAATGGGAGCATTTCGTGCCAATCCTTGTATGACACGGTCATCTTTTGGATAATCTTTTTGATATTCTTATTGGCCGCTTCCACGGCTCCATTCATCTTTGGCCGGTAGGGTGTGGAATTGTGATGTTGGATTTTAAACTCCTCGCACATTTCCCCCATCATCTTGTTATTCAGGTTGGTGCCATTGTCCGTGATAATCTTCCTTGGCAAACCATATCGGCAGATGATCTCTTTCTTAATGAACCTGACTACCACACCCCTCGTGACGTTGGTATAGGAAGCTGCCTCGACCCACTTGGTAAAATAATCTATCGCTACGAGGATGAAGCGATGACCATTCGAGGCCTTGGGCTCAATGGCCCCGATGACATCTATTCCCCACATGGAGAAAGGCCAAGGGGCGGACATGACATTCAGAGGATGTGGTGGAGCATTGACATTATCTGCGAATGCTTGACATTTGTTGCATTTCCTCACATGGACACAACAATCACTTTCCATGGTAAGCCAGTAATAACCTGCTCTTAGGATCTTCCTGGCCATAGCATGCCCGTTGGCGTGTGTTCCAAATGAGCCCTCATGGACTTCCTCGATCATGTGATTTGCCTCCCTGGCATCCACACACCGCAGGAGTGTCATGTCGTGATTTCTCTTATACAGTATGCTTCCGCTCATGAAGAAACCGACTGCCAACCTTCTCAATGTCCTCTTATCATTGTCGGCAATCTCTGGCGGGTATTCTTTGCTTACGACATATCGCTTGATGTCGAAATACCAAGGCTTTCCGTTCCGTTCCTCTTCCACTTGGCAACAATGTGCGGGTTTGCCACGACACCAAAATTCAATGTAGGGTAGATCCCCGTGCGGTGTTAGCTGGAACATAGACGCCAACGTAGCAAGTGCATCCGCCATTTGATTTTCCTCGCGGGGAACATGATGGAAGGAGATCTCATCGAAGGTCTTAGCCAATTCCTTGATATAGGCTTTGTAGGGTATCAGCTTGGGATCTCTAGTTTCCCATTCCCCTCTCAGCTGATGGATTACCAACGCTGAGTCGCCGTACACCTTGAGTAGTTTGACATTGGAGTCAATTGCTGCCTGGACGGCTAGGGCACATGCTTCATATTCGGCCATGTTGTTGGTGCAGTCGAATCCTAGCCTGGCTGTGAAAGGTACACATTGATTGTCCGGAGAGACCAATACTGCCCCAACGCCATGGCCTAGAATGTTTGACGCTCCGTCAAACCATACGGTCCATTTGTCCCGATCTTCGTCCAGTTTTTCCTCAAACAAGGCCATGATGTCCTCATCCGGGAATTCAGGATGCATGGGCTGATAGTCGTTAAGAGGCTATTGAGCCAAATAATCTGCTAAGGCGCTTCCTTTTATCGCCTTTTGGGTGACGTAAACTATGTCAAACTCGGATAGCAGGACTTGCCACCAGGCGATTCGTCCCGTGAGAGCTGGCTTTTCAAAGATGTACTTAACCGGGTCCATCTTGGATATCAACCAGGTAGTATGGCTCAACATGTACTGCCTTAGGCGATGGGATGCCCATACTAAAGCACAACACGTTCTTTCGAGCAAGGAGTAATTCATCTCACAGGTCGTGAACTTCTTACTTAGGTAGTAAACAGCGCGCTCTTTCTTCCCGGATTCGTCATGTTGCCCCAGCATACACCCCATTGACTCGTCCAAGATTGTCATGTACAAAATGAGAGGCCTTCCAGGTACTGGTGGCATAAGCACGGGAGGATTCATAAGGCACTTCTTGATCCTTCCAAAAGCTTCTTGGCAATCCTCATTCCAGCGATCAGTTTGGTTTTTGCGTAAGAGCTTAAACAACGGCTCACAAATGGCGGTGAGTTGCGATATGAATCTGGCAATATAATTCAAGCGTCCCAGGAAACCTCGGACTTGCCTCTCTGTACGGGGTTCTGGCATCTCAAGGATAGCCTTCACCTTTTCGGGGTCTACCTCTATCCCTTTCTGGCTTACAATGAAACCAAGCAATTTCCCTGATTTGACCCCAAAGGTACACTTAGCGGGGTTTAACCTTAATTGATATTTCTTAAGCCTTTCGAACAACTTCCGCAGGTTGACTAGGTGTTCTTCCTCGGATTTAGATTTGGCAATTATGTCGTCCACGTAGACCTCGATCTCTTGATGCATCATATCATGGAACAAAGCTACCATGGCCCGTTGATAAGTTGCCCCGACATTCTTGAGTCCAAAGGACATTACCTTGTAACAGAACGTCCCCCACAGGGTGACGAAAGTAGTCTTTTCCATATCCTCAGGCGCCATCTTTATCTGATTGTAACCGGAGAAACCGTCCATGAAGGAAAATAAAGCGAAATTGGCCGTGTTATCTACGAGGATATCGATGTGTGGTAAAGGAAAATTGTCCTTGGGACTGGCCCGATTCAGATCCCGATAATCCACACACATTCGTACTTTCCCATCTTTTTTAGGGACTGGTACAATGTTGGCAACCCATTCTGGATACCGAGCGACGGCCAGAAATCCAGCGTCAAATTGCTTCTTCACTTCTTCTTTTATCTTCAAGGATGTTTCGGGCTTCATCCTTCTCAGTTTCTGCTTTACTGGGGAACACTCGGGATTTAGAGGTAATCGGTGTTGTACAATGTCAGAACTCAAACCGGGCATATCTTGGTATGACCAAGCAAAGATGTCTTGGTAGTCTTTTAGCAGGATTATTAATTCTTCACGGATAGGTGCTGTAATACCTGTACCTATCTTTACTTCTCTTTTTCCACTGCCAATTCCCAAGTCTACTAGTTCTGTTTCTTCTTGATGAGGCCCCATTTCTTGGTCCTCATGGGCGACCATTCTTTCTAATTCTGGGGGAAGTCCCACATCCTCATTCCCTTCATCTTCCGTCTGATTCGTTTCTTGCTCGAAGTTGATAAGCGGGTCCCAGGTATTAGTACCTTCGGGGGACTCGTCATCGGATCTGCCGTTTCAGAAAAAGAAGTAAACATGCAAATGAATGAGAATGGGTAGAGACGTAGGAACAGATGAAGAAAGATCCTTGTATTATAAATTCAAAAACAAAAGACACAAAGCCTTAACAAAAGGAAAAACTTTAAAGCCTAGGCCCAACTATAGAGCTTTTAAAACTGTAAAGGTTTACATTATGCTCGTTGCGTAAATGCTGGGGCGTTCCTCCACTCGCCAATTTCCCAGCTGGAAATCAGGAGGGCATGGTCGTACCAAATCCAATGTACTCGGAACATCATCTTCGCATATCGCGACCACTTGACCTTTGTCTCCCAGACCCGCGCTTATAAAGCTTCTACTTATGTGGCAGGGCGGGCTTCCTTCACTTTCTTGTCTCCAACGCGAGCTTTGACCACTGCTCTTCCTTCCCGCGATGCTTCTGTTCATATCCACCTGAGTGGGCTTATAGCCTAAACCATACTTCCCACGATTTCCTTTGGCGTTTATCAGGCTAGTTATGCCGCCGTTGTCCTTGCCTAAACCCATTCCGGGTTCGTAACCGTTCCCTAACATAACTCGGGCCATCATTACTGCTGCATCGGACAGACAAGGCTGCCCAGAGAAGGAGTCCACGGAGGAAATACTGACCACCTCAAAAGACTAGAAAGCGGTTTCTAACGATTCTTCTGCGGCTTCCACATAAGGCATAGAGGATGGGCAGCTCACCAAGATGTCTTCCTCGCCTGACACGATGACCAAGTGCCCCTCCACTACGAATTTCAACTTTTGATGGAGTGTAGAGGGCACAACTCCCACTGAGTGGATCCACGGGCGCCCCAACAGACAGCTGTAGGGGGGTTAATATCCATTATTTGGAAGGTGACTTGACAGGTGTGAGGGCCTATTTGTACTGGGAGATCGATCTCTCCCCTAACCTCTCGGCGAGTGCCGTCGAAGGCACGAACCACCATTGAACTCAGCTTTAAGTGGGAAGCATTGAATGGTAATTTCTCCAAAGTGCTCTTAGGCATCACGTTTAAACTGGAACCATTATCGATGAGCACCTTGGCTACGATATGGTCCATACACTTGACTGATACGTGTAAAGCCTTATTATGCCCTCTCCCCTCGGCAGGGATTTCTTCTTCGGCGAAGGCAAGATAGTTGTTGGCAGTGATATTGTTGACCAGCCCTCCGAAACCTTCTACCGAGATATCTTGGGCCACATGGGCCTCGTTCGGAACTTTTACTAGCAGAGCCCGATGAGGCTCGGAGCTCATAAGTAACTCCAACAGCGAGACCCTGGCCGGGGTTTTGTTGAGCTGTTCGATAACCTTGAATTCGCTCTGCTGAATTATCCGGAGGAACTCGCTGGCTTCCTCTAGCGACACCTCCTTTTTACCATCCTTCTTCTCCGGAAGGCCTTTTGCCGGAATATCTTTATTCGAAGCGTGGGGTGCTTCGCCATCTTGTTCCTCCACTACTTTTCCTTTTCCTTTGACGTTCGCGGGTTGGACTGGTAGGTCCGGAGGCACGAACACACGACCACTACCGGTCACACCACTCAGTCCCGTGATATTTGTTACTTTAGCTGACAACGAGCTGACGTCGGTGGCTTCTTCTTCCTTCTCCCTCGGAGGTGTATATCTCCATGGTACTGCGTGGCTACTTTGGTATGGGAAAGGAACATGTTTAGCTGCTAAGGGGTGTCCGGGCTTTTGCGAAGCTGCGCTTTTAGTGAAGTATATCACCAAGGGTTTGGGCTTCGCAACACTGCTCCCATCCGTGGACTGCATGCATATATGCTGCTCTTATTCTCCTTCACTGTCGACTTCCAGTCGACCTTGATCTATCATCCGCTGTAACAATTCCTCTACTCCCAAACACGTCTCCATGTCATGCAGCTCGCCGGAATGCAGTAAACAGGAGTCCTCCTTACACCCACTATGGGGAATCACACCTCCCTTTTGTAGGGCCTCAAAGATAAACCTCCTAGGGGTTGCCACATCCCTTAAAGGTTTAGACCTGTGCGGCCTATCGGACTCAACGGCGTTAACCGCTCCCCCTCCATGATTGGCGAGCGGGTTGGTTCTCACATTGGGCCGATCCTCTTGGAAAGTCAGCCATCCAGCATCCATTAAATGTTGGACCTTGTATTTAAGGGCCAATCATTTTTCAACGGAATGCCCCGGGACACCCCCATGGTACTTGCAAGTTGCGTTAGGGTCATACCACTTCGGGAAAGGGGGTTCGAGGACCCTTCCGGGAGTTACCACGGCCAAATGATTGGTGATGAGGGATGGCAAAAGGTCTTCGTACGTCATTGGGAGTGGGGTGAATTCTTGAAATGGCCTCGGAGGGAAGTTCCTTGTCGTGTTGGAATTACCGGCCGGGCGAGTCGTGTTCGGAGTTGGAACTTGGGGAGCTTCCCTCTGGGTGGGCGCCTTAGGCTGCACGGGTGTTGAGCTAGAGGCATTCCCGGTATGAGCCGAGAAGCTCGGGTGATGTTGCGCGTACTGATGGGTACCATGAGGCGTTTGCTGGGGTTTGACCCCCGCGGGTGTTGAAGAGACGGCATGGGCATCTCCTTCCTTCCTTTTTGCCCCTGTTGCCCCGATTCTTTTGGCATTCGCACTCGTGGAGGAAACGTAATCAAACTTTCCTCTTTTCAGTCCTACCTCGATTCTTTCCCCGGCGAATACTAGATCCGCAAAGCTGGACGGCATGTAACCTACTAGTTTCTCATAGTAGAACACTGGTAGAGTGTCTACCATCATGGTGATCATCTCTCTCTCAACCATGGGAGGAGCTACTTGTGCCGCCAAATCTCTCCACCGCTGCGCATATTCTTTAAAGGTTTCACCCTCTTTCTTGAACATATTCTGCAGTTGAGTGCGGTCGGGAGCCATATCAGAATTGTACTGATATTGCCTTAGGAAGGCAATAATCAGATCCTTCCAAGTACGGATACGGGAAGCTTCCAAATTAGTGTACCACACTACCGTGGCTCCGGCCAAGCTATCTTGAAAGAAGTGTATTAATAGCTTCTCATCCTTAGAGTGGGCGCCCATCTTGCGGTAGTACATCTTGAGATGGTTTTTGGGACAAGTCGTCCCTTTATACTTGTCGAAGTCCAGCACTTTGAACTTCGGGGGAATAACAACGTCGGGTACTAAGCAAAGATCCGTCATGTCTGCGAACGGATAGTCCCCAAATCCTTCCACGGCCCTCAATCTTTCCTCAAGGAGATCGAGCTTCCTCCTTTCTTCAGTTGCCGGGGACGGTCCTTCCATGGACAAGACTATTGGTTGTGTTGCGATGTTGGGCTGAGGCAACGTGCTGGGTGCCGGCCCTTCGGGGATCGGGGGATAGAACTCGACATCCCTTCGAGCATAGTCTTGAGAGTCTTTGTGGACTTCTTCGGGCTGTTGAGGGGGCTCTCTTTCAAGGACGGGAGAAGCAATATGGCCCGCATCGTCTTGCAAGACGGGTGGTGAGTAGTTGGGCGGCAATCCATAAGGGTAAGCCGCTCGGTTGTATCCCAGGTGAGGGCTGCCATCGTGCCCCAGTGTGTCCCTTCCCCGTCCTACCATGTTTGAGGGAGGATGGTGCGCAGTTGCCAAGAGAGTCGGGTCTGCTTCGGCAGCCGAACTGACAGCGGCAGCGGTGGCCGCGTTCTTCTCCATGAGCTGCCTCATACTTAACATGGCCTCCATCATGGAGGCCATTTGTTCTTTCAGAGCCGACATGTCGGCTTTCATCTGTTCCTCTGTCTCCTCTTGATCACCCATCGTTCTAGATTTGGATCTGGTGCGATAGGGATGCCTTGTGGCGCGTTTAGTTATGGTGTTTTTCCCTAAAAAACCAAACGTGAGGAGCGGGTAAAGAAAGAAAGAAAATGCATGCTAGAGATGAAATGTAGGAGTGATTTGATTTGCACAAGCTTTTTGGAGTAGAAACATGGGACCAACTCATTTTATTTCAAAAAGAAAGTCGTATCTAGTCAAGGTCTGAGAGACCATACAAGTTTCCTAACGATTTCTAATTATGTGGGCCATTAAGTCTATCATATGCTGACAATAGCCGAGAAGCCCATGAATCTCTTCGGGGGTGGAGTAGGTGTCTGCCATCGCCTTGGCCTTGGCTAACAAGCGGGGAAGTTCTTGACTCCCGTTCAAGGTAAGAGC